>NC_133651.1:32937128-33141149 GCF_009905375.1 Apium graveolens
TTCTTTATTTTATTAAAGAATAAGGTGTTAATAATCAAACTTATTTTCGATTATTCAAATAAAGATAATACTTTCATATAAGTATATCTTTGGTTATTTAATACTCGTTTCAAGTATAAGTTTTAAAACTTCTACTTCAATTATTTTTATAAAAGATTATTCTTTATGGGAATATTATTTAAATAATAATATTCAGTCATTTTCTAAATATTCTGGGGACTGATTTACTTCATTAAATCAGCTTTACTCCAAACACTCTTTAAAGTGTTTTCGAGTCTTCAAAATGATTTTTAAAAGTTAGAGCGGATCCCAAAACTCATTTTTATATTTAAGATCTTCCTTTTAAAGGGGATTTAAATACTCGTTCAAAACCTGGGGAATCCGGTTCTGTGGTGTATTTTATATTCGCAACAAGGTTGAAGTTTTGGTAAATGAATTGATTACTTACCCAACGTTCGGGAAGTAAGTCCATCTATTGAGTCGGCATAAGCAACATGGGCTCAGTGGGCGTCCATGATAGTGTAAGTGGCTCAGTGGGAGTCCATCAAATGCATAAGTGGCTGAGTGGCAGTCCAGCATAGGTCCTAATGCGGCCAGGGTGATGACCAGTGGGGAATTCGTCCATCTACTAGTAGAAAAGGTTACTTATGGGTATCTTTGCCTGATCAGCAAGATATCTGGTTTATGCCAAAGGTTTTCTTTTCCTTCCAAATTCATTGGATATTGCAACTCTGTTCATACTTTACATAACAGAGGTTCCAGGAAATGTTTTAGAGATATATATATGTGGATATATATATCGGGACTAAATAAAGTATCTCATAACTTTTTCATTCAATAATATTTCAAAGATTGAATCTATTCAAATCTTGTCTTGTAGTCTCATCTATGTGATGAACTTTTGAAACTGATTATAACTTGAACGGTGGTAGTTCAAGTAGTATTGGGAAAGATATAAGTATATTGGGGTATTTGGTAACCTCATCTTTTAAACTTATATCTAATTAATAATTGTCTTATGTATGACAAAGATTTTCAGAAACCCGTTGAGACAAGGTTAGATATATGAGATCACCTTGCAACGATATTTTTTTTTATATACAGTTATACACTGGGACTTTGTGTATATTATGCATGGAAGAGGACTTCCAAGATTTTGAAAAGTATATATGTATATATATATATATTGAATATTTTGCGACTTCATCGCATTAAGATATCAACTTGGTTCATTTCTTTTGACCAAGACTTTCATGAGTATTATGAGTAGGCTCATATATTGTAAATCATTATACATATTATTTTGGTGGGCTTGCTGCTCACCCTTGCTTTATTTCTTCATCACACAACAACAGTTAGGAAAGATGGCCAGACTCCAGCAGACCCAGCGCAAGCGCGTGGGAAGCGTTCCGCGTCTTCCCGTTGATGTTGTAGCTGCTATAGCTGCAGAGGTAGATCTATTGTAGATCAGACCATCTACTTTTGAGAATCAATTATGTATAATTATAACTTGTGGCAGATAATGGCAATTAACTGTAAATTTATCAAGTAATCATTTTGGGTTGTAATAACTTTTAAATTGTGGATTCAAAGACTTGTACTTATTTAAATTTCATCTCTGAGACTATAACGGGTTGTGGTGTGTGTTAGTGTGGGGTCACAGCATAAGGTTATTTATTATTAATTAAGTGAAGTGATATTGTGGAAAGAAAGACCGTGATGACCCGGATCCCCGACCCCGGATCTGGGGGTGTTACATAATCCCTATTATGCTACATTTGGTATGCCATAAATGCCATTTAGCATGCCTTACTGGAATAACATGTTTACTAATAGCATGCCATTCCATGTTAATCAAAATATGCATGATAATTCTGTTGCAATGAATGGTTTCAAAGGTTCAACTCAAATGACTAAGGATGAATCTGATATCCCCAAGTCAAATGAGATCAAACCTAAGAAACAAAAAAAGAAAGCTAACAAGGCAGGACCCAAGGAAACTTGGGTACCAAAATCAACTTGATTTGATTTTGATGTGTGCATGAAAACAGAAAGAATCTATGGTACTTGGATAGTGGTTGTTCAAGATACATGACTGGTGATTCTACCCTGCTCACAGAGTTCAAGGAGAGAGCTGGCCCTAGTATTACTTTTGGAGATGACAGCAAGGGTTATACTGTGGGATATGGCTTGATTTCAAAAGACAATGTCATCATTGAGGAGGTTGCCTTAGAGGATGGTCTCAAGCATAATTTGCTGAGTATCAGCCAGCTTTATGATAAAGGCAACTCAATAACCTTCAATTCAGAAGCCTGTGTTGTGACTAACAAGAGGAGCAACAAAGTGGTTCTCACTGGTGTGAGAAAAGGAAATGTGTACCTAGCTAACTTCGACTCATCAAAATGCAGAATCTGTTACTTGTCTTCTCAGCAAAGCAAGTCAGGATGAAAGTTGGTTATGGCACAAGAAGCTATCCCATCTAAACTTCAAGACCATGAATGAGCTAGAAAAGAAAGAACTGGTTAGAGGCATTCCTCAAGTGGAGTTTTCTAAGGATGGATTGTGTGATGCCTGCCAAAAAGGAAAGCAGATCAAAACATCATTCAGGAAGAAGCTTGATTCAACAATTGAAGAACCTTTGCAAGTGCTACACATGGATTTATTTGGACCAGTCAATGTGTTGTCCATCTCAAGGAAATTTTTTTTCCTAGTAATTGTAGATGATCTCAAAGTTCTCTTGGACATATTTCCTAAAATCTAAAGACGAGGCTAGTGAAATCATCATCAATCACATAAGGCAAGTCAATAATCATCCTGATATCAAAGTTAGAAGAATCAAGAGTGACAATGGAACTGAGTTCAAGAATTCTGTCATGAGAGCATTTTGTGAAGAAAATGGGATTTTGCATGAGTTTTCAGCAGCAAGAACTCCATAACAAAATGGAGTAGTAGAAAGGAAAAACAGATCACTTATTGAAGCTGCAAGGACAATGCTTGAAGAGTCTAAGTTACCAACATATTTCTGGGCTGAAGCTGTAAATACTGCATGCTACACTCAGAATATTTCTCCGATTAATCAAGCAAAATGCATGACTCCCTATCAATTGTTCAAGAACAAGAAGCCAACTCTAAATTTTCTTCATGTCTTTGGCTGCAAATGCTATATCTTGAGAAATCATACTGATCAGAATGGGGAGTTTGATGCTAAAGCAGATGAAGGAATTTTTGTTGGATATGCTGTTGGTAAAGCATATAGAGTCTACAATCTAAGAACCAACATTGTTGTGGAATCAATACATGTTGTGTTTGATGATAAAAAGATTGAAGGACTGCAAGATGGAGATTACCATGAGAGCCTCAAATTTGACAATGTGGAGATGGTTAGTGATGACAGTGATGATGAAAGTGATCCAAAAACAGTATCAAAGGATAATGCAGAAAAATCTCCTACTAATGAAGCACAAAATTTAACATTCGTCGAGTTACAAAATACTTCATCTGTCGGGAGATAATCTGCTTTATCCGTCGGGAGACAACCAGCTTCATCCGTCGGTACTCAAGATTCTCCATCCTTCGGGTTATCAAAAGAAGCTGGAAGTCAGAATAGATCACTTACAGAAAGATCCCCTTTCTCAAATCAAAGATCCATTAACTCAGGGGGAGTTTCTAACAATCAAAACTCAATCACACATCAAGACAACAATGATGCCTCTTCATCTAGAGCTAATCTACCTCAACAAAGAAAATGGACAAAGGATCACCCCTTGGAGCTCATCATTGGTGATGTATCTTCTAGAGTTCAAACAAAGAGAGCAACTCAAGAAGAGTGTCTATACAACAGCTTTCTTTCCAAGGAAGAACCAAAGAAGGTAGAAGAAACTTTGTTGGATCCTGATTGGATTTTAGCTAAGCAGGAGGAGCTAAACCAATTTGAGAGGAATAAGGTATGGAAGCTGGTGCCCAAGCCTAGAGGAAAGAATCCAATTGACACCAAATGGGTATTCAGAAACAAGATGGATGAAAATGGCATAGTAGTTAGGAACAAAGCTAGATTGGTTGCTAAGGGCTATTGTCAACAAGAAGGAATAGATTTTGATGAAACATTTGCTCGTGTTGCAAGACTTGAAGCCATCAGAATCTTCTTAGCCTATGCAGCCCATGCAAATTTCAAGGTGTGGCGCCCTCCTAACCCGGGTCAGAAGTTTGGGGTCCACACACACACCTTAATTATAACCTGTTTATAACAATGATAAAGATAATAATAATATATGCAGTGACCCTACTTACCAACCACCACAGACCGCAACAGGTTAAAGTATGCACACAAGCCAAACACACGAATATATTACAAACCGTTCAAATCCAACTATTTCAAACTCAAACTGAGTATTAAACATTATTACAAACTTTTACAAACTTAAATTATTCCAAAAGAAGTCTACTAGCTCCACTTTCTCAACCTGAACCCCTAGCTCTCGCGCTGGACTGGGGATCCTCTTTACCAATTGGTTCCTTTTTAACTGGAAAGAATATAAACAACATCGCACAAATGAGCTAACTAGCTCAGCAAGTCACAATGACAAAACTGAGAATAATGATCATCAGATGAATATGGTTATGATATCAATTGAACAATGGATTATGATTTAGAATTGGATATTATACTTTTAATTTAAAAACCAAGGTTAGGCTGCTGATCAGTCACACACTAACCCCGAGCAAGGCACACAACATTGCTCTAACTACTGGATCCAAGGCACACATTGGCCTAACTTGACCATTATATGGTCTGACCACGAATCTGGTCCACAATTTTATAAAAACAATCCAATTCTAACATAATAACAGAATATGTAATAATAAACAATAACCGAAATCATTAACAACAATAAATTTTTAACAATGAAAGGGTTTCAATCCTTGTAAGGATCAATACGGCAATTTAAAAGCTTGGATGCTGGGTAATGAAAGAATTGGATAACAAAGGAATCAACATTTCAAGGTTTCAAGGATTTGGTCTTTCCAAGTATAAGATACCATGGGTTGAGTATATAATAGTTCATTTCAGTGTTTGGTATTTAGTTTGTATGTATTTGTGGAGTAGTATTGTAGATTTGTGATTCTTGTTTGGGTATACAATAATCAATGGATTAGAAAGAATATGATTCATGGCTCAAGAATAATAACTGAAATCAGGATTTAGGTTTCTGTGCTTTAAAGCACTTGCAATATCACAGGGTTATCAAGTACTACAATATCTCGAGAAAGTTTAGAACACTTGCCTGATATTAGCTTACTACACTACACTCGTTTCCAATCACAACCGTCTTACTCTTCAACTATCTGTTTCCCTTTCTTACGTCTTGCCTCTTCTGCTCACATATCATAAGCATCTATCAATAATTTACTCATGGAATTCTATTCAACATATACTTCTATCTACCCTTCGTTTTACCCAAATCCGATTAACGGATTGAAAGTTATGCAATAATCAAGTAAACACCGAATATATAGACCGATAGTCAATTAACAAGTCACATATAGCACATAATACATCACGTAATCAATGATATATTATTTATAAAGAAGTCTCGGGTCATAAATAGGCTTTCTGGTATTTAAAATGATTTTTAAAACATTTTTCGAAATTAAAATGGGTCGTTGGATCAATTTCGGGTTAATAAACAGGGTTCGGTTGGCCCATTCTGACTCCGAAATAATTTTAGAATAATTCTCGAGCCTTGGAAATAATTTAGAATAATATTTTAAAGCTCGAAACTATTTTTCAGAATTTTTAAATCATTTTTAAATAATTAAATTTAATTAAATAATTAATTAAAATCAATTAATAATTAACTAAATCAATTAATCAATTAATTTTCGAATTAATTGACCAATTAATCAATTATAAATTAACTGAAATTAATTAACTAATTAATTTAGATTTATTTGTGAATTAAAAATAATTTTCAGAATTAAAATAATAATTTTTAGAATTTTCAGAATTTAAAAATGAATTTTTATAATAAAAATAAATAGGAAATATGATTTTTAAACATTTTATAAACAGGAATCCTAAATTTGCAAAGTCTGGATACTTTAGGGACCTAACTGCATCGTTTTCAAAAGTTGGGGTACTAAACTGTAATTTTCCAGCCCTTCGCCGGAAAACAGTCGGGTTCGCCGGAGAACACGTTCCCGGCGTCCTCACCCCACCAACACCTCCAGATCACATCTACACAACACCAGGAACACAACCATGCAATCAATTCATCCTAACAATCCCTGAGTTGGCCGGAATTTGGCCGTGAAGTTTTCCAGTTTCCGGCGAACATCGGAAAACTTCAAAACACAACTCCCTTCTCTACAGACCTCGTTGGTTCTTGAAACTTATACGACTAGATTGCAAATTTCACAGAGAATACAACCCACTATAACACAACATCAATCTATCACAGAATAAGAAACCTCCAAATTTCAGTTAAGAACATTCATACGGGTTATAAATCCTAATTTTGAAATTCGAAAATTAAACCCACTTTTAAGCATGTTATTGAACTCCAAATCAGACGTATGACATATGAAAATCATCAGGAAAACAAGCTCTACAACATGCAATCATCAAATCATACTAACAATCATCCGAACAAAAATTCATATTTTTAATAAAATAAATTCGAAAATAAATAAATTTTTAGAAAAATAACCTTGATTTATGCAGTGAAACAAAGCTCAGAATCTGATAGAACACTTCAAATCCTTCGTTTTGGTTACTCAAGCTTTGAAAACAGAGATCGGTAACGCCTTCGTTTTACTGTTTGATTCTTAGAACAGTTTATGTAATTAGGGCTTTTCTCTGAAAATTATATAATTATCTGTCTGCAAATGATTTTGATACGAAATAAAATACGGTAAAAGGCTATTTATAGTTACGAAAAATTAGTATCCCGTTGGATCATTCCGGATATAAAACGGTACGTTTATTTGTAAAAACTGATCCAAACGGTATCGGTTTTCGGGATAATGATCCAAATCAGTACAATTTGTACTGCGGTCTTGGTCTCAGCGCCTGGTTACACGTATTACGAAGTGATAATTGGGATAGTTTAATAAAAAGCTCCCGTTTATCGAAAATACGGGTTTTATTGATTTACCGAAACGAATATTGTATCGAAAATGTTGCACCGGGACCCGCGCAGGACAAACCGTACGCCGGATCGAAAAATTTGAAACATGGAATATGCTCGGAATATTACAATTAGGTTAGGAAGGAGTTCTCGAAAGAGTTTCGGGTTTCAAAAACGTAATAACGGGTGACGTCGGTTGGTTCCCGTTTTTATAAAATAGATTTTAATTACCCGGAAAAAGATTTTAGAAATTTCATATGATTCTTATAAATCCATAAACCAACATAAAAATAATTAGGAAGATATGACAATTATCTATATTTTATTTTGGACATATAAAAATTAAAATACTCAATTAATATTATATTTGAATATTCAAGTACAGATAACACTTAACAATTAGCTCACAGAATAGATACTGAACACACATAATAATTATATAATAGCAAAAATAATTACACGATATATCCCGGATATTACACAAGGTCTATCAAATGGATGTCAAAAGTGCCTTTCTGAATGGAGACTTGGAGGAAGAAGTTTATGTCAGTCAGCCTCCTAGTTTTGAAGATCCAAATTTTCCAGAACATGTCTACTATCTTTTGAAAGCACTTTATGGACTGAAGCAAGCACCTAGAGCCTGGTATGACACTTTATCAAAGTTCCTTTTGGAAAATCACTTCAAAAGAGGTACTGTAGATAAAAATTTATTCTTTAGAAATGTTAATGGCTCTAGTATACTTGTTCAAATTTATGTAGATGACATTATTTTTGGCTCTACAGATGAAAAACTTTGCAAAAAGTTTGCCAAATTGATGCAGAGTAAGTATGAAATGAGTATGATGGGAGAACTAACTTACTTTCTTGGTTTTCCAGTTAAGCAAGTTAGTGATGGAATATTCATTAATCAAACTAAATATATTTATGATCTTTTAAAGAAGTTTGATCTAATGGATTGCACATCTGCAAAAACTCCCATGACCACTGCAATTAAGCTTGAATTAAACACTACTGAAAAGTCTGTGGATATTTTAAGTTATAGGGGCATGGTTGGCTCACTTCTGTACTTAACAGCTAGTAGGCCAGATATAATGTTTGCTACATGTCTGTGTTCTAGATTTCAGGCTGATCCTAGAGAATCTCACTTAGTAGCTATTAATAGAATTTTCAGATATCTCAAGGGAACACCAAAACTTTGCATTTGGTACCCTAGAGATTCTGGTTTTGATCTAACAGGTTATTCAGATGCAGATTATGCAGGTTGTAGAATTGATAGAAAAAGTACAATAGGAACCTGTCAATTTCTAGGAAACAAGCTTGTGTTGCTGTGCACAGATTTTGTGGATGAAAAATCAATTGCTAGACTATGGTTTGCAAGTTAAAAGGATTCCTATTTTCTGTGATAACACAAGTGCAATTGCCATCACTGAAAATCCAGTACAACATTCAAGGACAAAGCACATAGACATCAAGTACCACTTCATAAGGGAACATGTAATGAATGGTACAGTGGAACTACATTTTGTTCCAAGTGAAAAGCAACTTGCAAATATTTTTACTAAGCCACTGGATGAATCCACCTTCTCAAGGTTGGTAAGTGAGTTAGGTATGCTTACTTATTCTTAAATGTTTTCAGATAATTTGCAAGTTGCTATGCAGCCAGAAATTTAATTGATATTTCAGTCTTAGAAGGAATTTCGGCTAAGTCAGAATTTACATCTCGACGGATGATCTTTATCCATCGAGTTTGATCATCCGTCGGAATACTGTTTGTAAATAAAAATCAATTATTTTTCTGGAATATTTTATAACTCGACGGATAACAGTTTATCCTCATCCATCGAATTGTCTTAATCTTAGCCATTAATTTCCTGAACATTATCCATCGAGTATACTTACAGTTTGTAAGCATAACACGACAGATAATTGATGGAATTTTTACAGTTTATTTTTAAACGACTATTTTGGGAAATTTTCATTGGTTACTTTATTTTACTTTATTATTTTTGACAGTTATTTTTGAGATAGTATAAAAGCTTATTTCATTTCCATTGATTTTCTTTCATCATTCTCAAATAATCTACTCTAAATTCACTCTTTCTCAAAAGAAACTATCATCTCAATCTCTGCAATTTCCACTCTCTAACAATGGCACCAGTAGTCAAGATCATGTCACAAACTGGATACATCTATGAGAAGAACAACTTGACGGCTCTGGTAAATAAGGGGATTCAACATTCAAGTGACTACCACAAAATGATGGATTTCGTGAAGAACTGCAAACTCAGCTATGCAATGCTAGAATCACCCACCATCTTCTGTGAGGTTGTTGAAGAGATGTGGACAACTGCTTCATACAACTCGACAGATAAGACCATCACACTCACCATTAAAGGTAAGGAATTCTGTATTAATAGTGATGTTATCAAAGCATGTTTCAAGATTCCTGATAATACTGTAACTTCACCACACACAGACACTGATATAGTTAATATGCTTAATTCCATGAACTATGCACTCTCTACTTCTAAGTTAAGTGACATTAGGAGATTGGGTCTTAGGAAGGAATGGAGTTTCATGTGTGATGTAGTGACCAAGGTCTTTTCTAGTAAACTCAGTAATTTTGATTTTGTCAATATTTCCATGCTTAACATGCTTTATATGCTAGTTACAGATAAGTTCTTTAATTTTAGTGATCTTGTTTTTTTGAGTTGGGATTTAAATTAGGGGAGTTAAATAAGAGGGGTAAAAATATTTATTATGCTAGATTTTTCATGATGTTAGCTAACCACCTCTCTGAGGAAATTGTGCTTGAGAACCCAAGCAAAAAATTAGATTGTTGGGTTCAAGAGAGGAGAATTATTGCAGATTTGAACAGGGAAAATCACCACAAGGAGATGCCACTCTTCTATTTCCCTGTAATGGAAGCACCTCAGGTAAGTGAGGTAAGTTCATCTGTCCCTACTCTTCCAACCTCACAGATTTCTTTGAATTCTAGTATAACTATGGCAACTGTGTCAATGACCCAATAGTTGCCTACCCAAGCTACCAAACTATCAAAAGTTTCAAAATCCAAATCAAAGAAAGCCCCCTCTGGTATCTCTTAAAAGATGCCAGTTGTAAAATCCACCAAAACCAAAGAGGGGAGTGTGAAGGTGGGAAAGGTAGGTGAGGGACATGGTGAATATAAAAGAAACCCTAAGGATAAGGATGGAGAGTTGAGTGGTTCCCAGCCTAGCCACACTGCAGTTTCCCAACAAACTGCGGTGATTAATAAGGATAAAAGCTCATTTCTAGTTGCATCCTGCCAAAAGGATCTGACTATTGAACAAAGCTCTCAACCAAGAGAACATGTCAAAAGGGTAAGGGACACTAGCTCACCCCAAACTTATGCCAGAAAGAAGAAATCCAAAACCTTTGGGGATGCAAAGGCTTCACACACTGTGCAAACTGGTGCTAAAGACACAGTCACTGCACCTTCACAACTTCAGCTTGATGTGGCTCTAATAAATATGGAGTCAGAACCAAAATCATTAGTTATAGAAGCACCTCAAAGACCAAATTCTCCCATAAACTCTCTGGATGTGGATATGATCAACACATCAATTCCTGATTCCCCTTCTTTAACTTTGTTGGGGAAGCCAAAATCTAGTGCAAGTTAGCATCATCTTTTGGATGATTTGTTGGCTCACTTGCCAATTCTTTCAGGAACTGTTGAAAGATCTGTGCCCAAAATCTCATCAATCAGCACAGAGTCCACAATAGTTTCAATTCCAAGTTCATTCATTTCTACTCTCTCGATGGATATTGCTCATCCGTCGAGTAGTGATTGTATCCCGACGAATAAGCTTAACAGCATTTATCCGTCGGATAGTCAAACTGCTAACCCGATGGATATTCCTCATCCGTCGGGTGTCTCTGCACAACGTTAAATTTCATCTATTATCTTTAGTGCAGAAGACTTAATGGTTGTACAATCACTCTTAGGATTGAGGGAAGAGAGTGTTATGAGTGAGAGTCTGGGTTGCTCCCAGGAAAAAAGAGAGGAAAATAATGAAAATATGCAATCCATTTCTTCAGGATTGGCAAAAGAGAGTGAGAGGAGTCCCACCTTAGATAGTGAAGGTGAGGGTGTGAGGGTGGGGAGCCAGGGTGAGACCCTGATGCAACAAAAGAGAGAACAAGAGAGAAATGCAGGTACATGAGCTATAAGGATGAATGTCATTGCTAGTGAGTTAATGAATGTCCAGGATGCAAACATGGAGGGACTATCTCAGCAACCTCAAGCTGTTATAATTCCACCTCCCTTGATGCTGAGGCATTTACTCACCCTGTTCCAGCTTATCAACTTCTAGCTGAACCGGGCAATGACAATGCAGAAAGGATACTCAATTGGTGCATACCACTCAGTCAATGCTAAGAGCTAAGGATGCCATCACAGCTTTTCCCTCTACAGCTGGTGATGTTGATTATGAGACTAATGGTTCAACAGATTTCTTTGGAGATAAAGGTGGAGATAGTGAAGAAGAGCCATTGGACATAGGGGGAGAAGTAGGTTCCAATTCAAGATCAGGCATGCCATCATGGGCATTTTCAAAACATTGTGATGAACACTACTTCAAGACAACCCTAATCCAACTCATATATCAGACAAATTCTGCTCTTCAAACCACTACAAATGCCAACACCAAGAAGCTCCTTCAAGTACATCTTGCTTCTCTGCAACTACAACATATTCAAGGCTTCCAACATGCTAGAGATGTCAACACCATCAAGGGTTATATTGATGAGATAAAAAAGGCTATTTCCGACAAGATGGACTCTAAGCTTCCAGAAGCTACAATGCTTGACATCAAGAGACAACTCAGGAAAAATTATGATCTTGCCACAAAGATAGATGCCTTGGATACAAGAATGTCAGCTATGGAAGCATCTCTAACAGCCATTCATCTGCATCAAGCTCAACAGACAGACTTGCTTCAGAAACTGGTGGCTGCACAAACCTCCTCCTCTACTCAACTTGATGATAACAAAAAGGGGGAGAAAGGACCAAGTGAGGGGGAGAAGCTTCACATTCAAATTAGTAAAGTAATTGTGCCCACAATTACTTTCACCAAGCCACCAATAACAGACAGTATTGATCTGATCAATAAAGCAGCCAACATAAGAGCCGCTGAAAAGAAGAAGTTGTGTTAGGTCCCAATTTGTTTGTAGAAGGGGGGGTTGAATGCAAACAATACCGTTAAATCGAATAAAATGCGGAATAAAATTGTGAAACAAAATTCAAGTTAAATAAAACTTTTATTAAACTTGAAAGGTGTTACAACTACGGTATCGGTTACAAGGGATTAATCTCAAATCAATTATTACAAATCTAGAATAAATTCGACATGAACTTTTTCTATTTTTGTAATTAAAAGATCAAATGCTAAATGCGATTTGAGATTAAGTTCTAGGGATTTTAATACGCTAGATTGATACACAAGAACAAGATAAATATTTCTAGTTGATTGGATTTAACTTTACAATCTAGAAATTTAATCTTGAAGAAAAGCAGATGAAAAATAAAATGTTATGCTTTTATTTTCTGCTCCTTTTTCTCTTGTGTGTTCTATTTTCTGTTTGATTGGATTCTGTAAGTGTGTTTTTTTCAATAAACGTCTTCTGCTTCTTTTATCAAACACCGAACTGAAAAATGTACTGGCATGACAATCTCTTTGGCCAGCAAGACTTTCGGTATGACAATATTTACAACTAGCAAGACAATCAAAATGAACTAGCAAGACTTTCGGTATGACTATTGATTGTCATACCGATTGTCATATTAGTTCAAATAAATTGTCTTGCTGAATTAATAACAGATTTTAATCTAAACAGAAATTCTAATAAGACAATTAAATGTATTGGCATGACTTTCGGTATGACTATCAATTGTCATACCGATTGTCATACTAGTTCAAATGAATTGTCTTGTTTTGAATTTAAGCAGATTTTAAACCAATTAAAATCTTGTAAATCCTCAATATTAATTCTAAATTAATTAATCAATTTAATTCAATTAATCAATAAATTAATCTTTGCAGATATAATTTATTTTCTTAATTAAATTATATGACTTAATTAATTAATAGAGAATTAATACTAACCCTGAGTAGCATCCATTCTTCTGACAATCTTCTGAAAATCACTGAGACTTATGAATCAATTCCGCCACTTCAATGCTGACACTCGATGTACTGTCTGGTTCATGAGTGACTAACTTCCGTGACGTTTCTTCATGTCTTGACTTTGATACTCTGATTTTCTTCAGATTAAATCCTTGTAATAAATGATACCCTGACGAGATCTCTGTCACTTGATTAAATCCACGATCTTGATTTATATCACTGAGGCATGATCAAATTCTTGAACTTCTTCCAGTGAATCTTCAAGTGTTCAGATGAACAATGTTTCTTTATCCTTTGACAGATGTTACTTTGTGAGATCTCTCTGATGATAGATCCACTATTTACTTATTACATTCTTATTTGAGTTGAGTTAAATCCTCGAATAAACGAATAGGCTATGACATATGCCTTTCAATCTCCCCCTATTTGCTTGTTAGACAATAACAACAAATACCTAGAGGATAACTCAACTAACAAATAAGAAAAAGATATAAACAGTAATGCAAAGTAAATAGCAGAAAAGTTCTGGATTATATTTAACATTTTCCAGATTCCAAATGAAATTTACAAGTGAATACAAGATAGATGTTCCTCTAGCCTGAACATATAACTACATTAGACTATCTTGATTCATAAAGCTCTAATCATATTACATTGAGTTTTGAGCTAATTGACTTCAGTTGTCTTCTCTTCTGACTTCACCTTCTTCTAAATCTTGAAGCAATTCCTTGTCAAAGACACGATCCTTTTCTGAAGTGAAGCTTGCTGGTCTGACCGGTTGAACTCCAACTGACTTCAGCTTATTCTTGATCTGATTGTACCTTTTAATATTCTTTTCACAATAAGCTTGAATCAAATCAGCAGCTTGAGTCTTCAACATGGATGAATATCCAGCAGTTATTAAATGATGTTCCATCCAGACCAGATGCTTAGCTGAGTAGTCTTTAAGAGATTGTACATCTAGCTGACAGATTTGAAGACAATCAGACTTAAAGAATCTCACCTGATGAGGATTGTTGACCACTTGAGGACTAGCCCTGCTGGAAAACTCTTTAAGCCTTTCTCGAAGAACTTCATTCAATTCTGAGCTTCTTTTTACCTTGTTGAGAAGAACCCAACTCTCTGACAAAGAACGATTCTCGAACATATGAAGTGACACCTTGAAAGATCCTTCACTCTGACAATATACAAAAATGCTCATCTCATTTAGGGATCTATCAAAAGCAGCTGTGATCCTTGAGACTTCAGTCTTGATAGCATTCATGTACATGTCATTGTTAGGATTTGAGATTTCCAGCTTGTCAAGAAGATGTAGGAACTGCCTATCATTGTTAGTGCTCAGCTGAGGCATATCAAGTACTCTCCTAGCTTCATCCCATTTTTCACCAATCTTCAGTCTGGCATCTCTTCTTCTTTCTTGAGCCTTAATGTCATGAAGACGTTGCTTTTGAAGAGTTTCTGTTCTTTGAATGTCTTTCCTCATGTCAATGATCTGAGAGACCTTCTTGAGTTCAGCTTCTTTTCTTTTCATCTCTGACTGCTCCTTCTGAAATTCTTTCTCAAACAGAGGATCCACTTGAGCTTCTTCTTCCCATTCTCCAAAATCACTTTCCTCTTCAGCTTCAAATAAACCATCTTTATCTTCCTGAACTGGTTCAGTGGGAATGTCAAAAATATCAAAGTCATCCTGTTCTCCACTGTAGTAGACATCATCAGCCTTTCCTTTGTCTCCAGCAGAGGTATCTTTTTCCTTCCCTTTGGCACTACTCCCTTTCTTCTCCCCCTTAGTTGAGGGATCCTCTTCTGACCTTACTTTGGAACCTCCATCACCTCCAAAGCCTGATCCTCCACCAGACGGTCCTTCAAAATAAGCTCTTTGTTCTTCATTAGGGCAATGAGAATTCTTGATCATGAAATATAGGTGCTTCATCCCTTCATTGAGATGTTCCATGCCCGTCTCTATCTTTAGAAATCTTGAGGAGTCCAGTGAATGATTCATCTCAACGAGGTCTTCAAGAGAAGTCATTCTTGTATGTAGAGAGCAGAAGTTGGATATGTCATCAGCTGATAAAGTTGGAGTGTCCTGAATGGAATTGAGCTTTGGTATTACAGTGGTCTTGAGATCTGAGATGTCATTCCTGATGATTGCCAGCTGATTGTTGACAGAGGTGGAAGAAGAAGACCGTTCAACCACTTGTGCTTTGAATGCTTGAGCTTCAGCTTGGCTTTTAGCAAGTTCTTCTTTTAGAGCAGCAATTTGAGCTAACAGGTTTTGAGTATCTGTGTCTGTGTGTGCTCTCACCTGAATTTCACTCGTGTTTGGTTCACTCACCTCACGTGCTTGTGTTTCTCTCAATATAATTGCTCGTGAGGAGTCTTCTTATTGCTGTTCTTCTGTACCTGCAGTTAAAATCACCCTAGCCTCTTCAAGAGAGGTCAGTGGTGGTGCAATGGGAATTTGCGTGTCCCGATCCTCAGTCAAACCTATCATTTCATGTGAAATAGATGTCTGAATTGCTTCAGGGATAGATTGATCGAGTTGCCCTCCACTTTCTCCAGATAAATCTGCGAGTGGAGAATCCCGTGAGGGAGCCAGAGGTGTTTGATCTGGGAGGGGAGAAAATGACTCTATTAAGGGTGGCTGAGAGTCAGATTTTCCCTCAGAAGCATGTGACTGCTCTTCTGTCGTAACTATGACAGGCACTGTAACAGACTCTATGTGCGCTCCTCGCTCTGTGTCCTGAGTATCATCTGTGGATATGTATGGTTCCATTGTGAGTAATGGAATTGTGCTTGACTCAGTACAAGATGCCATGGCCCTATGGCGAATTTCAATAGATGCATCCTGTTGAGAGAATGCCTCTAGTAACTGTTCATTGGCCATTTCAAAGTCCATGTCCTGTTGGGAGGACAAAGATGGGCTTTCAGATGCCTCAGTATATGTTCTTCTTTTCTTAGGAGGAGGCAGAGCTGAGGGTTCACTCATATTTAACAATGCACTACTTCCTAGTAATCTTCTGGGTAACATTTTAGACAGTGGGGGAGAGGTTGAGATAGAATGTGACTCTGTGTTTGGCTCTATGACCTGGGATTGAAGCTGTGGTTCTACAACTTCATGGTCAGCCCTATCAACCACTGGGGGTCTTTCAACAGAAGTAGGAAGGGAGTGAGAGTGAGGAATTACTACCTGTAATGGAAGAGCATCTGATGTTGGAGGAGCCTGGGTGGCTTGAACCATTGGAGGTTGAGGTTGCTGTTCATGACTGGGAAGATTGAAAATAGGTAAAGGAATATAAGTGGCCATGAAAGCAGATACAAGTACTGGAACTTGCATGAATTTGAAGGTTGTGTCTTGGCGAGTGTAAATCTTTTTGCTAACTGGAGGGGGTTCGGTTACTGCAAAGTTAGCAAAAAGGGCTTTGTGTTCAGGTGTGAGAAGATGATCTGCTATAAGCATGAGAAAACGAGCATAGTAACATGATACCCTACGATTTGTAGAATGATCACGTAAAGCAGAAGTTAGACGTCTCAAGAGAATGGGAAAAAGTAGTTTGCCAAAATTGATCCTTTGATTGAAAACAACCGCAAGACCAATATACTGCAGAGTGGAAGTGATGTTATGAAAATTGGATTTTGTGCAGTTGGCAAACACTTTGGAAAGTGTATCGAAGAAAATATCCCATTCAGACACCAAATTGGATTTTGAAAGTTTGGTTAAATTGATCACCCCCTGATAGTGAATAGCATGGAAAAAGTTTGTGATATCATTTTCAGAGGGTAAATTACAGAAATTGTCCAATGGAAAATTTAACGCCTGATTAATGACTGATTCATCAACTACATACTGTGTGTTTGCCACGGTGAATGAAAAAGATTTTGAATCATCGGCCACAGTAGATGTTGTGCAAATCAGTCTAAGAAGATCGACATTTAAAATCACATTTGATTTTATAGCAGAGCTAACAATCGAATGGTCATTTAAAAATCTAATCCAAGGCTTAAATTTTTCAACATCACATTTTTCCGGATTAAAATAACCAACCTGATTATGCGCGACAATTTAGAAATTGAGAGCCATTTAAAATAATAATAAGACACACACTTTCAGAATTTTAAGAATAATATTAAGAAAATTCGAATTAATTAAATTAATTCAATAATTCGAATTAAATTAATTATAATTGAAAAATTTAGACAGGAATGTATCTAGTTAAAATCCTTAACTCACAAACCCAGATTAAACAAGCCAAAAGACACAACTCAGAAATTAAAATAAAAATTAAAAATGTTCAAAATCAACAAACACAAATTGAATTTGAAGGGGCAAACTGAAAAAAAAAAAATTTTTGAAAATTTTGACAGCACTCCTGTATGTATATATATGTAAGTATATGTCACAGGAGTGAAGATTCAGTTTGCTGAGTAAAAACTCGAGCAAGGAAAATAATGGAGATGGGTTTGATTTTGATCGACTAGAGAGAGAGAGAGATAAGAGAGAAAAATAGAAGACTGTTGAAATTTTGAAGAAAAAGAAACTGAATGGAATGAGAAAACAGAACAGGAAAAAGCATTAAGTAGACAATTGGTATGACAATTCGGGATAGTCTTACCGATTGTCATACCGATAGTCATACAAGGCAATTTTGAAGAAAAAAAAAACAAAACAAAAAAACAAAACAAATAATAATATATAACTGGTATGACAATCTGATAGTCATACCGATTGTCATACCAGTATAAAATAAAATAATATATATATATATATAATGTTTATAACTGGCAAGACAATTGATAGTCATACCGATTGTCTTGCCAGTATAAACTATTCTGAAAAACACTAATATGACAAATATATACTGAAATGACTTTCAGCAAGACAATTTCAATTGTCTTGCCGATTGTCATTTCAGTAGAAATACAGTCAAAATGTACAGACTTCTATATATATGAACTGAAATTATATTACAAAATGGTAAAACTGAAATACAGACCTATAATATTTACAGAATTAAAATAATTAAAATATTTCAGAGATAATAATATTTTCAGTCCAAAAATAGATTTCTTTTTGAATTTTAACAAATTAAATTCATAGAAAAATATTTTTAGAGAAAATAAAATATTCTGAGACATTAAACTTAACAAGTTGAGTAAATAAATAAGATAAGATAATAGAAATTACATAGAAATAAGCAAGAAATATGATAAAATGATAAAATAAATTTGCAAATGAATTTTTTTTTATTTATGAAAAATTCATTTGTAAATTCATTCAAGAACAGATCCCAGATATTAACCAAATTAATCACTAAAACTATTCAACATGCCCAATTTACCAACTAATCTGGTAAATGTGGATTCGTCAAGTGGTTTAGTGAAAATATCTGCTATTTGTTCTTCTGTTGGAACAAAAAATAGTTCAACAGTACCATTCATGACGTGCTCTCTAATAAAATGATACCTGATGTCAATGTGCTTTGTCCTCGAGTGCTGCACAGGGTTGTTGGTGATGGCTATTGCACTTGTATTGTCACATAAAATAGGAATTTTGTTCAATACAGAGCCATAGTCTCGTAGTTGGTTCCTAATCCACAAGATCTGAGCACAGCAGCTTCCAGCAGCAATATATTCAGCCTCGGCCGTTGAGTTGGAAACTGTTTGTTATTTCTTGCTGTACCATGAGACTAGTCTGCTACCTAGGAATTGACAACTCCCTGAGGTGCTTTTCCTATCAACAACACTTCCTGCATAATCTGAATCTGTATATCCGACAAGGTTAAAACCAGATTCTTTAGGGTACCAAATACCTAGATTTGGTGTTCCCTTAAGATATCTTAAGATTCGTTTAACAGCAACGAGATGAATATCTCTAGGATCCGCTTGGAACCTTGCACATAAACATGTAGCATACATAATATCTGGTCTACTTGCAGTAAGATAGAGTAACGAGCCAATCATACCTCTGTAGCTTGTGACATCTACCTTAATGGAGTTTTCACATGGTCCAAGCTTGACAGCTGTAGTTGATGGAGTCCTTGCTGATGCAGAATCCTCTAGATTGTACTTTTTGAGGAGTTCCTTGAGATACTTGGATTGACAAATAAATGTTCCATCTAACCTTTGATTTACTTGTAATCCAAGAAAGAACTTCAGCTCTCCCATCATGCTCATTTCAAACTTGCTGTGCATTAACTTAGCAAATCTCTTACAGAGATTATCATTAGTAGACCCAAATATTATATCATCCACATAGACTTGGACTAATATAGTATCATTCTTATGTTTTTTAGAAAAGAGAGTTTTGTCTATGACACCTCTAATAAAGCTATTTTCAATAAGAAATTCAGAGAGTGTGTCATACCATTTTCTTGGAGACTGTTTTAGCCCATAAATAGCCTTGAAAAGAAAGAAGACAAAATCCAAATGATCTGGATCTTCAAAACCAGGAGGTTGCTCTACATATACCTCTTCATCCAGCTTTCCATTCAGAAAGGCGCTCTTGACATCCATTTGATAAACTTTAAAGTTTGAGAATGCTGCGAATGCCAGAAATATCCTGATGGCCTCAAGTCTAGCCACTGGAGCATAGGTTTCATCATAATCAATGCCTTCAGCTTGAGAATACCCTTTTGCTACCAGTCTTGCCTTGTTTCTCGTAACCACACCATCTTCATCTAGTTTATTCCTGAATACCCACCTAGTACCAACAACTTTCTTGTGTGTAGGTCTAGGTACTAGTTTCCAGACTTGTTGACTTTCAAACTGATTGAGTTCATCTTGCATAGCAATCACCCAATCTGGATCAGTTAGTGCTTCTTCAATCTTCTTAGGTTCCATCTCAGAAAGAAATCCTGAGAACAGACACTCATTTTGAGTAGCACGTCTAGTTCTGACTCCAACATCTGGATCACCAATAATCAACTCAAAAGGGTGAGCTTTATTCCAGACAGTCTGTGTTGGAAGATTTGATCTTGATGATTCGCCTTGAAATTTATTGTGATGTTGTGTCCTACTAGATGATCCTTCAGCATCTCCCCCTGAGTTGTTGCCATGTTGACTTGAAGATTCTCCGTCAGTAGCAGTGGTATCTTCATTGTTGCCAAAGTTTCCATCACTATTACCTTGAGTATCATCATGATTAACAGGTTCTTCACCAACAACAACCTCAGGTTCTTGACCATGTTCTGATTCTGAATCTGACGTATCATCAAACTTCAGTTTCTCAGAAGGATCTTCAGTTTGGATACTAGGGAGTTTAGTGTCATCAAATGTAACATTGACACTTTCAGTTACTTTGTGTTGATCAATGATATACACTCTATATGATCTTCTTCCATATCCAACAAAAATACCCTCATATGCCTTTGCCTCGAACTTACCACGACGATCATCTCCATCCTTGAGCACGAAGCATCTGGCACCAAATACATGAAAGTATTTGATAGAAGGTTTCTGTTCATTCAAAATCTCATAAGGAGTTTTCATGAAGTCTTTGTTGATTAGAGTTTGACTCTGAGTATAACATGCAGTATTGACAGCTTCAGCCCAAAAGTACATTGGAAGACCTGATTCACTTAACATCATTCTTGCAGCTTCAATCAATGTACGATTCTTCCTTTCTACAACTCCATTTTGCTGAGGGGTTCTAGGAGCTGAAAATTGTCTGGTAATCCCTTTGTCTGTACAGAATCCATTGAGAAGTGCATTCTTGAATTCTGTCCCATTATCTGACCTTATTGCTCTAACAGGGACGTTAGAATCTAACTCAATCATCTTGATATGATCAATCAAGTGAAGAAATAAAACCCACGTATACTTGGAATAGTCATCAACTATCACAAGACAGTAACACTTCTTTGACATAGAAAGGATATTAACTGGACCAAATAAATCCATGTGCAATAATTGCAGAACACCAGTTATGGAAGATGTGTCAGTGCCTTTGTGACTTGCTTTCTTTGACTTTCCTTTCTGGCAAGCCTCACATAGTCCTTCTGGATAGAATTCCAGCTGAGGCAGACCTCTTACCAATTCTCTTTTGATAAGAGAATTCATTGTTTTGAAATTGAGATGAGAAAGTCTCTTGTGCCATAGCCAACTCTCATCTGACGATGCCTTTGCATAGAAACAATTGACTTCAAGATTGCTTCCAGAGTTCATGTCAGCTACGAACAGATTTCCTTTCCGGATTCCCATTAAGGAGGGTTTTTCACTTTTCTTGTGCAGAATCTGACACTTCAGCTTGTCGAATAAAACATTGTAGCCGTTGTCACAGAACTGACTAATGCTAAGCAGATTGTGTTCAAGTCCTTGCACAACATATACATTTTCAATGATAATATTTCCAGCTAGCAAACAGCCATATCCCTCCGTTAAACCTTTGCTGTTATCTCCAAAGGTAACCACTGGGCCAGCTTTCTCAACCACATTTGATAGCAGGGCTCTATCTCCGGTCATATGTCTTGACGATCCGCTGTCAAGAATCCACACTACCGGTTGTACCTGTTTAATGCCCTGCAATACAAATGGATTAGACCTTCTTCGGAACCCAAGCTTGGCTGGGTCCGGCATACTTGTAAAATTGGCCTTTATCAGGCAAAACAACATTCTTAATTTTAATATTCTCAACATTCTCAATGACTGAACATTTGACCTTGTGAACAGCCTTGACAAATTTCTGTTTAGGCTTAGGCACAAATGTCTCCTTTCTAGCTTTAGGAGGACTAGCAGTCTTAGACCTATCATACTTTCTATTATTCACATGCTGACGAGGAGTAGTCTTATCATTAGAAACATGCTTACCATTAAAATAAGCAAACATCAGATTAAAAGCACAAGACATACAATCAGGAACACCACATGCTTTATGAGAAGGATTAACAATAGGCAACTTATGCATGGTAGACATAACATTTGTGTTATCCAACTCATGTGTGTCTGAGTTAGTCTCAGTTGCTTTTACAACCTTGACTGAAACTTTTGACACACTTGACTTGGAGACAGCTTTCTCATTAGCATTATCTTCAGCACAGATTTCTTCTTGAATAATAAAAGAGGTCTCATCAAATGGTTCAGCAATTGATTCTTTATAGAGGGGTTCATCAACACCCTTAAGCACATGTGGTACTTCCCTGCCTTTAGCACATACATGAGGAGGGGAGTTTATGCCTAATTTTCCAATAGCAGCATTGTAATCATAACCTATTCCATGTGTTTGATTAACAACTTGCTTATTGTAAAACTCTTTGGACTTCGAACAAGAATTAAAGTAAGCTTTAACCTTAGCCTCAAGACCAGTGATCTTGTCTTTGAGAATAGTTTCGAGTTGTCTATAACAGTCAACTCTATTCTCTAGAAAAGATACTTGTTCTTTTAGTTTATCTTGATTAATGTGCACAAGTCTTAATTCATTGACCTCTTTCTCAAGGTCTTTGATTTGTTGATTTAACAATTCATTATCACGACGAGCACAATCTAAGGAACCTCCTAGATGATAAACTAATTCAGCATCAGTAAATTTTACCTCTTTTCTTGACGATGAGGTGCTTGCATTACTAGCCATGAGAGCAAGATTCCCAACTTCTTCATCTTCACTGTCAGTATCATCCCAGCTTCTTCCCTTTGCCAGGTACGCCCTTTCAGATTTACTCTTCTGATTAGAATCGTAAGAGTTCTTCCTAGCTTGTTTTGGCTTCCTGCATTCTGTGGCAAAGTGTCCCAACTCATTACAGTTGAAGCATCGAATGGTGCTTCGATCAACCATCCCTGTTTTATACCCACCACTGCTGGTGTTAGAGGATGAAGATCCACCTTTCTGGAATCTGTTGTAGTTGGACTTGTACTTGAACTTGGGATTCCTTTTGAATCTGACATTTGAGAATCTCTTGACAATCAGGGCCATTGACTCATCCTCCAATTGCTCCAGTTCTTCCAAGGAATAATAATCATCTCCTGATTGATTTGTAGTAGGAGAATCAAATTCTGCTACTATCACATTATCTTCAACCTTGGAAGACTGTACCATTCTTTCTGACTGATGAGATTGTTGTTGATATTTTGGTTGTTGTTGTTGTTCATCAGCTACTAGAGCAGTAGACGTGCTGACCACTCTTCCTTTCCCGTAAACTTCCTTCTGCTGAATCTGCTCCAACTCATAAGTCTTTAACACACCATAGAGCCTTTCCAAAGAAATCTCACTCAGATCTCTTGCTTCTCTTATGGCAGTGATTCTATGTTCGAGATGAGTTGGCAGTGTTAAAAGGAACTTTTTGTTGACCTCCCTGATGGAATAGTATTTACCATTAATGTTCAGGTTGTTGATCAATGCATTGTACCTCTCAAACACTTCAGTGATTCCTTCCCCTGGATTGGATTTAAAGTATTCATACTCAGAGGTTAGGATTTCTAGTTTGTTCTCCCTAACTTCCTCTGTGCCTTCATTAATAATCTCAATAGTTTCCCAGATATGGTTGGAATCTTTACAATTCATCACATGTCTATTCATCAGGGGATTAAGGGAATCTACTAAGATTAATTGAAGGCTAGCATCCAGGGAAGCTTCTTCTATTTCAGCAGGAGAGAAGTCCTCAGGATCCTTCACATAAGTTCTCGCTTTGGTGATCACCACATCATTTTCTATTACCTCTGGTTCAATAACCATAGGAATTTTTGGACCCTTCTTCAACACTTGCAAATATTTGGGATTAGCAACCTGTAAAAACAGTAGCATCTTCTTCTTCCACATAACATAATTTTCTTTATCGAAAAGTGGAATTTTAACGGTTCCAACTTTTTGTGTAGTCATTATGAATTTTTTGAGTGAATAAAAAATTCAAGAAGTGAAAGAAACACAAAAGTCTAGGATCTAGATTTGTACGTTAATCAGAAGGCTCTGATACCAATTGTTAGGTCCCAATTTGTTTGTAGAAGGGGGGTTGAATGCAAACAATACCGTTAAATCGAATAAAATACTATATAAAATTGTGAAACAAAATTCAAGTTAAATAAAACTTTTATTAAACTTGAAAGGTGTTACAACTACGGTATCAGTTACAAGGGATTAATCTCAAATCAATTATTACAAATCTAGAATAAATTCGACATGAACTTTTTCTATTTTTGTAATTAAAAGATCAAATGCTAAATGCGATTTGAGATTAAGTTCTAGGGATTTTAATCCGCTAGATTGATACACAAGAACAAGATAAATATTTCTAGTTGATTGGATTTAACTTTACAATCTAGAAATTTAATCTTGAAGAAAAGCAGATGAAAAATAAAATGTTATGCTTTTGTTTTCTGCTCCTTTTTCTCTTGTGTGTTCTATTTTCTGTTTGATTGGATTCTGTAAGTTTGTTTTTTTCAATAAACGTCTTCTGCTTCTTTTATCAAACACCGAACTGAAAAATATACTGGCATGACAATCTCTTTGGCCAGCAAGACTTTCGGTATGACAATATTTACAACTAGCAAGACAATCAAAATGAACTAGCAAGACTTTCGGTATGACTATTGATTGTCATACCGATTGTCATATTAGTTCAAATAAATTGTCTTGCTGAATTAATAACAGATTTTAATCTAAACAGAAATTCTAATAAGACAATTAAATGTATTGGCATGACTTTCGGTATGACTATCAATTGTCATACCGATTGTCATACTAGTTCAAATGAATTGTCTTGTTTTGAATTTAAGCAGATTTTAAACCAATTAAAATCTTGTAAATCCTTAATATTAATTCTAAATTAATTAATCAATTTAATTCAATTAATCAATAAATTAATCTTTGCAGATATAATTTATTTTCTTAATTAAATTATATGACTTAATTAATTAATAGAGAATTAATACTAACCCTGAGCAGCATCCATTCTTTTGACAATCTTCTGAAAATCACTGAGACTTATGAATCAATTCCGCCACTTCAATGCTGACACTCGATGTACTGTCTGGTTCATGAGTGACTAACTTCCGTGACGTTTCTTCATGTCTTGACTTTGATACTCTGATTTTCTTCAGATTAAATCCTTGTAATAAATGATACCCTGACGAGATCTCTGTCACTTGATTAAATCCACGATCTTGATTTATATCACCGAGGCATGATCAAATTCTTGAACTTCTTCCAGTGAATCTTCAAGTCTGCAGATGAACAATGTTTCTTTATCCTTTGACAGATGTTATTTTGTGAGATCTCTCTGATGATAGATCCACTATTTACTTATTACATTCTTATTTGAGTTGAGTTAAATCCTCGAATAAACGAATAGGCTATGACATATGCCTTTCAAGTTGAGTCCAATCAATTGGGAAAAAATTGATGAGGAAATACAAAAGAAGTTTGGACTAGTAAAGAAGCCAGAAAAGTCATCCATTCATCACTCTCAAGTCAAGTAGATTTCTGTGAATGAAATGAGCATGAACTATCTGGAAAGAGGATAGCCATCCTGCATTAAATCTCCAAAGGCTGAAATAATTCTGAAGCCAAGGGTGAACTATCAAAAATCTTCATTAAAGAACCCTTTGGATACAGTGTATGAGACACCTAAGCCTGATGAGAAGAAGCTTCTGTCAAGATCAATTGCCTTCTATAAGGATCCAGCTGATTCAGCTTTAAAAATGAGAATTGCTAAAGTTTTCAGGAATGGTAAAGAAATTTGTATGGTGGCTGGACATCCTCAATTTGCTCAAGCAAAGAGAGAAGAAAAGGCAAGACTAAAGCAATAAAAGAAGCAAGCTGCTCCAGATACCAAAAAGGCTAAGCAAAAGAAAGAGCAAGCTGCTATCTTGGCCAAACTACAAGCTGTAAAACCAACACAACAAATTCCTTCTCAGCCATCTGAAATCACTGAATCTCAAGATCCAAAGAAGCAAGTTGAACCACAACAGAAGAAAGCTCAAGGATACAAGGAATTGGCCAAAAGAACCAAAAGGAAATTGGACTTTGTTGATAAGGAATTGGAGTATCAGTTTTCCAAGGAATCCACTCCAACTACAACTCAAGCATCAAAACCCTCTGTGGTATTTGAAGACATCAAGGTGGTGGATCCTTACAGGAACATTCATGGTGAACCTATTGTGCCTAAGGATGAACCAATAGACTGGGAGAGTCTACAAATTCCTGACTTCAATTTTTCAATCCTTAACAATCTAAAAAGAACAAAGTCAAGAGCAGTCAAGAAAGTGAAGTTGTCACCTCTCAAATCCAAATCTCTAACTAAGCTCAATCCAAAGTCAACAAGGGAGATTACATGTACTTATGTGACATCAAGGAATTCTCTGATCTAAATCTCTATCTAGATGAACTAGAAGAAGTGAGAGGAATTGATGCCTATAGGAATCTACCTAAAATGTTGGTTTTCAAGTACAAGGGAGGAAAGGAAATTCAATGGCCACTTCAAAGGATCCTTCAAGAAAGCCAAGCTGTGTTGATAAAGGTTTACTCATCCTTCAAGAAGAACTTTGGATTCAATGTAACTGCAAGAAGACTGGTTCTAAAGAAGATTGAAGAACTGAGGAATATTAGAGCTAAAGATGCACTCCCAAAGACTCTAATCATTCCCTACACAGGGAGAAGAGTGCATCTAAGGCCCTACTAGCTGATGGAGTTCATGGATGACAAAGGAGTGAGAAGATTTTTCAGATTAGAAGACCAATTGAGCATCTCTAGTAATGAGACTCTTTTGGAAATGTAAGAAAAGCTAAATCTCTTAGAATCTGATGAACTGGAATTCCACAGACAGCTCCAAAATCCGATAGAAGAAAACAACAGAAAGCTTGGAAAGAGATCCAGATCTTCAAGAAAATAGATTAATCTGCTCAGGCTAGAGGAGCACTTTGAAAATGACTATGAGAAAATCTTTGTACATTTTGTTAATTGAAGCACTTTACAATTTTATCTACTTACTTTTAAAGTTGTATTTTTAAGGTGTTTTGTTATCATCAAGTCTCTCTTAATTTATGGCTACAATTCCTGTAGACATAAATTGGGGGAGATTGTTGTGGATATGTTGTGAACTTGATGATTTAATTAACAAAACACCTTGGTAGATTTTACTTAGTGAAAAATGTAGCACTTGACGGATAAGGATTATAGTCCCGACGGATAACTCAATATAGTCCCGACGGATGATGATTTATTATCCATCGAGTGAGTAACTTGTGTAACAATAAGTCTGTAGCACATTTCTGCATACACATTGTTTAGATTCCGTAAGTAGTACTCAAGTCATGTTGACTTTAACTTGATATGCAGAATAGGTTGATTAATTGTACATAGATGATGTCTTATAATTCTGTATAAATGAAATGAAGTCAAGTGCCAGATTGCTACCCGACGGATAAACAACAATGCCATTCGACGGATGATCAACAAGACAACCCGACGTATTATCATGAACTCGACGGATGATCATGAACCCGACGGATAAAGAATTCAAACATCTGTTGACAGTGATAACACAGTCACATGCGTCGAGTGTATGCAAATGGAATGTGGAAGCCTATTCAACTGGGTTTTAGAGATCAAAGAAGCATTGCCATTTCCATGCTATTATGAAGATATTCAAAGATGCTAGAATAGAGTAATGAAGCAACATAGTATTAGACTTGATAGGTTTTGTTTTATTATCTTGTCTTATTACTTTGTAATCTTGGTGTTATATAAACCAAGAAGTAGCAAACAGAACAACTAACTAAGCAACCAAGAGAGAAACATTTGTAAGCTGTATTATTAGCATTTCTCTACAATCTTAGTTGTTAAAATTTTGTAAGCAGTTGTGAGCTAATTGCTACACAGAGTTCTCTTGATATATTATATATCTTTGGTGGATACTTTCAAATCCACCAGAAGTTCTTAAAGACTTGTGTTTTTAATTATTTGTGTTTTGATTCATTTCAAGTTATTATTCCGCACTCTGCAAATCAAATCACACTGATATATATTTAAGTTAGAACACTTTTTATTTTTGAAAAAGTTTCAAGAATTCCATTCAACCCCCCTTCTGTAATTCTTGTTGCATTGTTAAGGACTAACAGTAGTTAGTGTTAATAATGCCCCAAATCTATACCCCGTATTTGGAGGGTGTTATAGTTGGCATCAGAGCTTAGGTTTTGGCCCTTAAAAACAAGAACATTAGAGTTAAGATACGATAGGAAGATCACATAAGATAGGAGTAATGGTATTAGGGTTGTTTATTTATTAGATTAGGAGTTTGTGAGTTCTAGGCATGTGATTTGATTCTCTTGTGTTATGGTTATTATATTAGATGGCTTCCTCAGCGTCATCCTCAGAGCGGACAGAGTCAGACCCAGTGGTACCACCAGCATCGATTCAGGCATTTCCACCATTGCTACCACCACCACCATTACCTCAGGGACCCCTACCAGAGCAGTTGACAGTACCCCCATCACTAGAGGTACCTGACTTTATTGATTATTTTCCTTATTTTGAGCCCGAGGTACCTGAGTTACCGCCGTTAGAGTTTCCGATATTTGACATTCCTGATATGGTTGACATCTCTCAATGAGAGGAGTTAGATCTGCAGATTCCAGCACCACAGCCAGAGATTCCACAGCTACAGCCAGAGCCACCTATGTTTGCACCCCCAGAGCAGCCTGTCTTATTTCCCACACCGTTGGCTATTTATGCACCTGTACTTGGGATATACCAGTTCCCTCAGCAGGAGTTCATGGATGAGGTAGTTGTCGACCAGCCATTACCTACCAGAGGTTCTCAGACTGATCTTCGTGAGCCCCGTATGGTACCCTACCAGCAGTTCCAGAGTGAGAGAGAGGAGAGGATGAGATGGAAGGACCAGTGCCGAGAGATACTTGGGTATGTTACCCCACTTTCAGGTGGTTTTAAAGAAAAACGCGATTGAGTCCTGTGAGAACTTCGTTTAAGAGAGGCTAGGTGAGTTTTGGTATGATTTAATTTAGAATTAGGTAGTAGGACGAGCTCCACGCTGGAGGCAACGAGTAGATGAAAGCTGATGAAGAACCAACGTTACACGTTTCAGAGGCACCACCGTTGCGAGAAGATTCTTATCACTTATCGGGAGCTGTGCAAAGAAATGATATTTATCTTATTAGATGTAGGTAAGACTAGCAAGAAGGTGCGACTTTATCTACAAGCAGAATGTTAAATTGCATTAGTAGTCTTAAGCATAACGTCCAGGACGACGACGAGAATATCAAAGACGGTGGCAGACGTCAGCATTGAGTTAGAGTTATGAATAAATTGGTATACAACGGTAACTTGACGTTTCGTCGATTAATAAATATGAACAACATTCAAGGAGAGATAAAAGACATACCAAAGTGGAAATGCCCTTATATGGGAATTCTTTTAATTAGATATTTCCTTGGTGGATCATAAAAAAATATATATATAGCAAGTAACTTATATAGTAATGACGACCAAATATTTCACTTTCAAAATTCTAAAATGAGATTTTGAAAAAGATTTTCTTAATCAACTTTTA
The DNA here is from genome assembly GCF_009905375.1 of Apium graveolens. Classification (NCBI taxonomy): domain Eukaryota; kingdom Viridiplantae; phylum Streptophyta; class Magnoliopsida; order Apiales; family Apiaceae; genus Apium; species Apium graveolens. The sequence continues at coordinate 32,966,910 of NC_133651.1, forward strand.
GAAGATTTTTGCATAAAATGAGTTTCATAATTTGGTTGTTGAATTATTACTTAAGTTCTTGTTATTATAAACAGGAAATGACCTAAAAGAATAATGGATTTAGACTTAGTATTGATAGTTCGGGGGACCAAGTAGACCCACTACCGGGAAGAAAGTTTAAAGTTTTCCCGTGAAAGATGGATGTAAACTTTGTTTAATAATGTCAATAATTGAATCAACATGTTAAAATATTATTTACCCAATTCATGAAATTATTAAAATTTGAAAAGATTCGTGATTCGAGCGGACAGAGGATGATTGAAGGAAATAAAAGACTCTTCTAGATGATTGGCAAAGAATAATATTCCTATCGATAAAGTTGAAACGTTGCGTGATCGATGGTTATTCTACGCGGCATAGATAAAATCGGGAGCAGTGATTATAAATTTCATAAGGACGCGATTATGATCAAATCATTAAAGCATTTAATGTGGAGGCATTTCCAGACGACATTCCAAAGTTATAATGTGATCTAAACTGTGAATCTCTCATTCGAATGATCATTGAAGGCATACGTAAGTGAAGCGTGGACGGTGACCAACAATGTCATTCTTCTATAAGTACGATAGCATATCTTCTTCTTGATTTTTGGATATGTATGAGCTTCTTTTATCGATAAATTATATGAGGCGAGAATGAAAATAAATATATTGTGCTCCTTCCAAATTATTTTTCTTCACAAAATATTATTTCCTGATTGAGATAAACAGTGTTGTGATGTGACGCTTTGTCAGAATGTTGAAGAGTCTAGTGGGACGCCACCTAATTATGTGTTGTATGCCATATAGTATGAAAGACTAGACATCTTGCGTACAAAATGGTTGTCTCATTCACATCTAAATCTCCACTCATTCTTCTTCCTTCAATTTATTGACTTACAGATTCTCCCAACTATTTGCTGCATTGTTATTCCTTATCCGGTTCTTTTCATTCAAAATCATATTCACAAACTCTCCTCTTGCGTATAGTCCGTTCTTTGACGATTACAAAAGAAATGGAATAGTCCCGTGTGACAGGTAGAATTACGTGTCGAAGGTGGATATGATTGTAAGCCGATAAATGATGAACAACTGCGGCCAAGGAAGAATGAATTCACCGATGTCGTGGTCGTTACAAAGACATCAAATCAGATGGGTGTTCTTGTTATGAGGACTTCAGTAGTACGGTAGGTTGCGTTGCAGCGATGCACTTCAAATCAGAAGATGTCGATGTAACATAAATAATTAGTGAACTGTAATAAAGAAATTAGTTATAAAATAAGGAAGTAAAGCTGGGTGCGTTAGACAAAGCGAACGAGTGTCGGGATGACAATCGAAGATCAAGGGAATTCTGAACAATGACTCAGACATGCAATTAATACGTGAAGCCTCCCTTCGTCGTGGGAAGATATTTGTTGTGAAGATTCAAGATAGAAGGAAATCTTAATTGCAAAAAAATTTTGAACGTGTTCTTCGAGAAATTGTGAGGTTCAGTGGTTAGACAAAGTATTAATTATAAAGTTAGCAAATGATGATCAGATGCGGTGATCAAGTGTGTCCAGGTTGTGATATTGAAATAGTGGGACATCATTTCTAAGTTGGCTTGATACCTTTCAAGTTAGGAAAATTTGATGTTATTCTAGGAATGGATTGGTTAGCTAGTAATAATGCTCAGATCTATTGCGCAAATAAGAAGGTAAAACTACAAACTGAAGAAAATGCAACACTGTTGGTAAGACTGCGTAACTGTATGAACAGTTACGTAATAACTCAACACGATAACAACACTAGAACAGGACAGGTTAATAATACTACGTCTACACAAGAAATCAGGAAGAATGAAGACAAGGCAAATACAAAAAATCAGAAGATTAGAAGAAAGCCTGAAGTCTGTCTACAGGTCACTGAAAGAAGTTCATTAATGTGATCATGCCTCAGTAAAGAACAAAGGTTAAAGACTTTCAGGGTTTCAGAAATGTTGAAGATTCAGTATACAAGTGCTACCGGAAGATTTCAGTGTATTGGCATTGATTAAAGATAGACAGTGTATGAAGCATAGGAATCTGAAGAATTGAAGACAGGGTATAGACAGAGGTTAATGAAGACATTGTCTAGAGTACCAGAAAGGATTCCAGTGAAAGTACAATTGTTTATTGACAGTCAGTGTTCGAAGCAATGAAGTTGAGGCAAGCTTAACAATTTAATCAAGGCCATTATACGAAAACCTGAATCAGGGTTAGTCGTCTGTGAACCAGACCAGTTGCACTAGGCGTCAACAACTCGTGAAAGAAATCTGGGTATTATTTATAGAAGAATTGTTAAGTTGAGGAACGTACTTGGATTGAACGTTAATATGTTAAAGTACGATAATAGGTGCGCGGGGTATACATCTCAGGGGACTGGCGAAGCTCAAAGTTTAATTATTTAATTAAATAAATTATTTAATGGACTTTAATATAATTTATTTAATAAACTTAAAATGATTTATCTTATAAACTTTAAATAAGTTTATTTTATAAATCTAAATTAGTTTATTTATATAAGTTATATTTAAGTTTATTTTATAAATTAATTTAATTACAAATTAAACTTAAAAAGAAAGAAACAAAAAAAAAGAAAAAGAAAAGAGAAAAAGAAAAAAAGAAACTAAAAGAAAAGAAAACAAAAACAAAAGGAAAAAGAAAAAGGAAAACTAAAGAAAAAAAGGAAAAAGAAAAAGAAAAAAAAACAAAAAGAAAATCAAAAAAGAAATAAACAAACATGTACATAATTCATGTTTGTTAAGTTTAGCACAGGACATGTACTAGTATTAGTACTTGTCGCCACACAAGGTTTCACCCCCTGTCGCCACAGGATATTTCTAAGCTGTCGCCACAGAGCAAAACAAATCTCCTCCTGTACACTCTTGTCGCCACAAAAGGTTTGGTCGCCACACAGAGTACTCAACCTCAGCCACAAGTTTTATTGGATATAAGTCTACACTTTGCAGCAGAAGATTAAGAGCCATTCATTTTTATTTTCTGTTTATCTTATCTCCCAAGAGAGGTGAAAAAATGGCAGCATTGATTTACAGAGAAGCTCAAGCTATTTGTATATCCGTTTAACTTCTCACCGGAGTAACGTTATAATGCCCGATTTAACTCTTGTATATTCTTAGGGGCATTATAATCGTTACCCGGTAATTAAATCCTAGTACAAACAAAAGCTAGATTATTGTATAGGATTTGATTTGTAAATCTTTGTAGTAGCTAGGAACCTTGTTATTCTTAGATTGTAGCCGGTTAATTTATTTATCGGAGTGTAGCAACACCCTCGAGGATTTATATACGAATATATATTTTCCCTAATATTTTGTGTTCCTCGTTTTTATCGTTCCAAACACTATTCCTCTCAAGAACACGAACCACTAACCGAGCACTAAATATTTTATCCGCTAAAGATTCGAATGAATTTTTAATTTAGTGATTATCGTATTCAACTCCCCCTTCTACGATAATTCGGGACCTAACAATTGGTATCAGAGCTGACTGATTGATACACAAATCAGGATCCAGAAATTAATTTATTTTATTAATTTGCATTTACATAAATTTATTTTATAAATTTAATTTAGCAAATTTATTTTATAAATTTATTTAAATGAATTTATAATTTAAACTTGAATAAGTTTATTTTATAAATTTATTTAAAAATAAATTTATTTTACAAATTTGAATTAAATAAATTTTAGTAAATAAAAATTATTAATTTAAATTAGTATCTCAGGATTTTAGGAGCCATTTAATTCGTGGTTTGCATCCAGAACTCAGAACTCAAGATGTTAAAGGCGTATAAACATAAACATTTGCAGACAAAAACAAAAGTAATTGGGGCTACCAATTTTTGCAAGTGTTAAGATAGCTGGCAGCCTCAGCTCGTGCATTGCACTCGCGGGTAAGGCATATGACTTGGTAGTCACGCACAACACGCGCCTGGGCATTGGAGCAGTACACGCGGGACTTGCTTGGTGTGCAGGTTACGCGCGGGGAAAGTTCAGCAGCAGGTTCTTGGCTGGACATGCACGCGCAGGACTTGTGCTGTAGTAAGACTGGTGCACCAAGATTAAAGTCGCCACAGAGTAGACGCTTGTCGCCACACACCAAATAACGGCGCACAAAACATTTTGTTGGTTAAGTACCTAAGCTGCGACCTCCTCCTGGCACAATAATCGCCACAGACTCTGCTGCGACAACACTCTCATTGCTACAGCGTGCTAGTCGCCACACACGACTTAACAATTTTTTTTACCCAATTTTACTTAATTTTGATTTATTTATTTTTCCAATAAAATTTAAAATTCTTAAATCTAAAATTTTTCTTAAATAATAATTTACATTTTCTTTAATTTTTAAGAAAACTCGAAATTCTTGAAAATTAGATTTTATGTAAATATTTATTTTTGATTAATTTATTTTCTAAGAAAATTAAATAAATTTAAATTTCTTAAATTTAATTTTTTCTTAAATAATAATTTACATTTTATTTAATTTTTAAGAAAACTCGAAATTCTTGAAAATTAGATTTTATGTAAATATTTATTTTTGATTAATTTATTTTCTAAGAAAATTAAATAAATTTAAATTTCTTAAATTTAATTTTTTCTTAAATAATAATTTACATTTTATTTAATTTTTAAGAAAACTCAAAATTCTTGAAAATTAGATTTTATGTAAATATTTATTTTTGATTAATTTATTTTCTGAGAAAATTAAATATATTGGAAATTTAAATTTCTCTTAAAAATTAAATTAAGGGTACTGAAGGATTGGTAGACTCAGGATTCTTCCGGGCTTTTTAAAGTGAATTTTAATCTTTTGAAGAAAACGAAGACCATGTGCTATTCAGACGGAATTTTACAGATAATGGTTTTCTTACTCCAAGGGAATTGATTTCAAAACCTACAGACAAAAATTGTGGAACCTCCTCAAAGGCTTACTCCATAGGATACCACTGGGTTTTCAGATGCAGGGAATGAATAAAATTTCTACGGGTACAATTTTTCTCGGAGATTTTAAGACAACTCTACGATTCCAGATTATACAGTCACACAGTGGTTTGTACCAATGCTATATTTATCCGGGAATCAATGAGATCATACAGGCAGGAATTGTGGAGGCCAGAGAGAATAAGAATTGTGGAGGTTAGAGAGAATAGCGGGGACAAACAAACATCTCAGTTATATGCAGTATAGTTAGAACCTCGGGACAGAATGTAAGAGTTACTGATAGCTGAAACAGAGGAAGCTCAGGTAGTAGTACTTGAGGGACTGGACGTCAGGGCAATGTTTCACTTGTCAGGGAAGTTTAGTCGCATCAGATTCACAAGGAGTACATAAGCTACATCCAAGGATCAAGCCTATCTATTCCGAAGCAGAGATTCTTACAGATTCAGTTCAAGGGGTGATTACAAGACTGGGAATGGGACATAAACAAGATTTGATAGCTACAGGTTTGACAAACAATATGTGTCAAGTAACTATCAGGGGTTTTGCTACAACAAAACAAGAAGCTTGACAAACAAGGATGTGTAGGGATTCAGTTGAAGAGCTATGACAAAGGTGGAATGTTTTCTTAGGGAAGCAGCCAGTCAAAACTTATTGTGCACGGGAAAGAGTTGGGATGAATCAGATAACGAGAATAATTAATATCTTGCTTTCATAGCAATCTCTGAAGATGGTCCAACTCATATATCTCAGGTTTCAAATTCTTGAACCACTGCAATACCTTGCTCTCAATATTCAATGCATGATAAGATCACAGTGTTTAAATGTTTAACACTCGCACAAGCATGATAGCATTACACATAGATAATGCTGAACTAGTTCACTAGATTATTTTTCTGGTAACTGGGATTGATATTTAACTTGTGCATGATACTATAGATGATCTTAAATATGTGTTTGAATATTTGTTGAACATGATTAATTGCTTTAGTGAGGTATATATTTTTCCAGCATATAATACCTTTGTTTATGCTTACGCTCTGTATCCTATTACAATGTGATTTATCCATTTAATCTGAACTGTTTGTTAAGATGTGTTAGTTTATAATTGGATTGAGATAGCTAGATGAGATTCATCAACAGGATTGGACTAGATAGAATTAGTGATTTATTTGCTAATTCTATTTGTTCCATTTCATGCCTATATTTCTTAAATCTTATGTGTAAAATTTCTGAATGAATGCCATGTATTCCTAAGACGATGCTTGCTTATTCTTTATGCCATGAATGCATCTCTTAGTACTTGCATTAATTGTAAAAAAAGCATGATTAGGATTACAATAGGGCAAAGACTGCTAGTCCTCCTTATGTAAGGTTGGAACCATTTCCCCCTAGCCTAGAGAAAAATCTGTCAAGGGTACTAAAATGGAGAAAATGGTCAGACAAAGATAAGAATTAGCATGACAAGATTGCAGCTGTTGTAATCTCTGATTATAATAATATCTCTAATCCATCTGGACCCAAACTAATAAGTTGGGTACCAAGAACTGTTAATCCATTTGTGAGTGCAGGACATAACAGGTTATTTGATTCATATGTATTCTTGGTATTTGATACTCAAGGCATGTGATCAAGGAAAGAGCCTCACAATCAAATGTGATTGACAAAAGCTATTCTGTCAATAATCTTTGGAGATGACAACAAAGGTTTTCATTACGGGACAAGCTATACAGAAGAAGGGATGTCATCATGAATGGAACAATTGGTATCACTGATAACAACTAATCATTGGAGTCATTGATAACATTTGAAGCAACTTCCTTGCTGGAGAATATGTGGCGCCCTCCAAACCCGGGTCAGAAGTTTGGGGTCCACACACACACCTTAATTATAACCTACTTATAGCAATAATAAAGATAATAATAATATATGCAATGACCCTACTTACCAACCACCACGGACCACAACAGGTTAAAGTATGCACACAAGCCAAACACACTAATATATTACAAACCGTTCAAATCCCAACTATTTCAAATTCAAACTGAGTATTAAACATTATTACAAACTTTTACAAACTTAAATTATTCCAAAAGAAGCCTACTAGCTCCGTTTTCTCAACCTGAACCCCTAGCTCTCGCGCTGGACTGGGGATCCTCTTTACCAATTGGTTTCTTTTTAACTGGAAAGAATATAAACAATATCGCACAAATGAGCTAACTAGCTCAGCAAGTCACAATGACAAAACTGAGAATAATGATCATCAGATGAATATGGTTATGATATCAAGTGAACAATGGATTATGATTTAGAATTGGATATTATACTTTTAATTTAAAAACCAAGGTTAGGCTGCTGATCAGTCACGCACTAACCCCGAGCAAGGTACACAACATTGCTCTAACTACTGGATCCAAGGCACACATTGGCCTAACTTGACCATTATATGGTCTGACCATGAATCTGGTCCATAATTTTATAAAAACCAATCCAATTCTAACATAATAACAGAATATGCAATAATAAACAATTAACCGAAATCATTAACAACAATAAATGTTTAACAATGAAAAGGTTTCAATCCTTGTAAGGATCAATAAGGCAATTTAAAAGCTTGGATGCTGGGTAATGAAAGAATTGGATAACAAAGGAATCAACGTTTCAAGGTTTCAAGGATTTGGTCTTTCAAAGTATAAGATACCATGGGTTGAGTATATAATAGTTCATTTCAGTGTTTGGTATTTAGTTTGTATGTATTTGTGGAGTAGTATCGTAGATTTGTGGTTCTTGTTTGGGTATACAATAATCAATGGATTAGAAAGAATATGATTCATTGGTCAAGAATAATAACTAAAATCAGGATTTAGGTTTCTGTGCTTCAAAGCACTTGCAATATCACAGGATTATCAAGTACTACAATATCTCGAGAAAGTTCAGAACACTTGCCTGATATTAGCTTACTACACTGCACTCGTTTCCAATCACAACCGTTTTACTCCTCAACTACCTGTTTCCCTTTCTTACGTCTTGCCTCTTCTGCTCACATATCATAAGCATTTATCAATAATTTACTCATGGAATTCTATTCAACACATACTTCTATCTACCCTTCGTTTTACCCAAATCCGATTAATGGATTGAAAGTTATGCAATAATCAAGTGTTTACCGATAGTCAATTAACAAGTCACATATAACACATAATACATCACGTAATCAATGATATATTATTTATAAAGAAGTCTCGGGTCATAAATAGGCTTTCTGATATTTAAAATGATTTTTAAAACATTTTTCGGAATTAAAACGGGTCGTTGGATCAATTTTGGGTTAATAAATAGGGTTCGGTTGGCCCATTCTGGCTCCGAAATAATTTTAGAATAATTATCGAGCCTTGGAAATAATTTAGAATAATATTTTAAAGCTCGAAACTATTTTTCAAAATTTTTAAATCATTTTTAAATAATTAAATCTAATTAAATAATTAATTAAAATCAATTAATAATTAATTAAATCAATTAATCAATTAATTTTCGAATTAATTGACCAATTAATCAATTATAAATTAACTGAAATTAATTAACTAATTAATTTAGATTTATTTGTGAATTAAAAATAATTTTCAGAATTATAAATAATAATTTTTAGAATTTTCAGAATTTAAAAATGAATTTTTATAATAAAAATAAATAGGAAATATAATTTTTAAACATTTTATAAACACGAATCCTAAATTTGCAAAGTCTGGAAACTTCAGGGACCTAACTGCATCGTTTTCAAAAGTTAGGGTACTAAACTGTAATTTTCCAGCCCTTCGCCGGAAAACAGTCGGGTTCGCCGGAGAACACGTTCCCGGCGTCCTCACCCCACCAACACCTCCAGATCACATCTACACAACATCAGGAACACAACCATGCAATCAATTCATCCTAACAATCCCTGAGTTGGCCGGAATTTGGCCGTGAAGTTTTCCAGTTTCCGGCGAACATCGGAAAACTTCAAAACACAACTCCCTTCTCTACAGACCTCGTTGGTTCATGAAACTTATACGACTAGATTACAAATTTCACAGAGAATACAACCCACTATAACACAACATCAATCTATCACAGAATAAGAAACCCCCAAATTTCAATTAAGAACATTCATACGGGTTATAAACCCTAATTTTGAAATTCGAAAATTAAACTCAAATTTAAACATGTTATTGAACTCCAAATCAGACGTATGACATATGAAAATCATCAGGAAAACAAGCTCTACAACATGCAATCATCAAATCATACAAATAATCATCCGAACAAAAAATCATATTTTTAATAAAATAAATTCAAAAATAAATAAATTTTTAGAAAAATAACCTTGATTTCTGCAGTGAAACAAAGCTCAGAATCTGATAGAACACTTCAAATCCTTCGTTTTGGTTACTCAAGCTTTGAAAACAGAGATCGGTAACGCCTTCGTTTTGCTGTTTGATTCTTAGAACAGTTTTAGGAAATTAGGGCTTTTCTCTGAAAATTATATAATTAACTATCTGCAAATGATTTTGATACGAAATAAAATACGATAAAAGGCTATTTATAATTACGGAAAATTTGTATCCCGTTGGATCATTCCGGATATAAAACGGTACGTTTATTTGTAAAAACTGATCCAAACGGTATCGGTTTTCGGGATAATTATCCAAATCAGTACAAATTGTACTGCGGTCTTGGTCTCAGCGCCTGGTTACACGTATTACGAAGTGATAATTGTGATAGTTTAATAAAAAGCTCCCATTTATCGAAAATACGGGTTTTATTGATTTACCGAAATGAATATTGTATCGAAAATGTTGCGCCGGGACCCGCGCAGGACAAATCGTACGCCGGATCGAAAAAGTCGAAACATGGAATATGCTCGGAATATTACAATTAGGTTAGGAAGGAGTTCTCGAAAGAGTTTCGGGTTTCAAAAATGTAACAACGGTTGACGTCGGTTGGTTCCCGTTTTTATAAAATAGACTTTAATTACCCGGAAAAAGATTTTAGAAATTTCATATGATTCTTATAAATCCATAAACCAACATAAAAATAATTAAGAAGATATGACAATTATCTATATTTTATTTTTGACATATAAAAATTAAAATACTCAATTAATATTATTTTTGAATATTCAAGTACAGATAACACTTAACAATTAGCTCACAGAGTAGATACTGAACACACATAATAATTATATAATAGCAAAAAAATAATTACACGATATATCCCGGATATTACAGAATCAAGGCACAAATCTTCTTATCAGACAGTTCTGCATCAAAGGACAAAATGTCAATTCAATGAAGGATTAGTGTCTCATCTGAAGCAGGAAGATTGAGAAGCTTGCTCTTCTTAGAGTAAGGAAAGAGGATGCTCGTAGCTAAACTAGAATCTCTGGAAAGGTGAAGTCAATGGTTTCTACTGGAAAGCTTCATCTGGAAAAAGTTTTGCTATGGCATTAGAAGCTCTCACGCTTGAACATCAAAACAAGGAACTCTTTTGTGAAAAGGGGTTAGTGAGAGGGCTGCCTTATTTGGAATTCAGAAGATGATAAATTTGAGGCATGTCAGAAAGAGAAGTCAAAGACAACATCACATCAAAGTAGAGATATTCCTTAGTGATGGTGGTTGACTACTTTTATGAAACAAAGTTGTTGTTCGTGCGTTCTCAAGACAAGACATCACAGATGGTGATTGATCATATCAGGAGATCAAACTGGAAGCAACTGTAGAGACATATTCAGCACTGGGAGCTCCGTGTCAAAATGGAGTGGTACAAAGGAAGAACCAGAACTTGATTAAAGCTACAAGGGTAATATCAAGCTAATCAAGACTTTCTAAATACCAAAGAGATGGAGCAGTCAAAACAGTTTATAACATGTAAGATCAAGCCTTGATCAGGATGTATACATGAAGATCACTAATGAGTTAATGGCCAACAGAAGCAAACACTGGATAACCTCAAAGTGTTTGGAGAGAATGTTCTACAATTAGGATATTTTTCATGGCTACTCAGTGGAGTCTACAACCTAGAGGGCATTTGTGGTTGATCAACAGAAGATGATTGAAAGTCTAAGTGCACAGTTCAACAACTCCATGCTCCAAGCTGTTAAAGGAGAAATTGATGGTATTGATGATTCATATCCAAGCAGTGGAATGGCAGTGTATAACACAACTCATTATTACAATGAAGCCAGTCAGCAATGGTAAGGATTTTCAGGAAATCCCAGCAACAGCTTAGGGGGAGCAATAGAAGGATCAAATAGTCAGATACAACACCACATATAAAATCAAGAGGGCACCACAAGAACATATCTGCTGAGACAAAGGATTTGATATTAATATTATTCCCAGAGTCTAGTTCTTAAGTGATCTAGATAGTGGAGTAATGATTAGCAGGGCTACTGAGTGTGAATGATTATTTCTCTAGTTTTCTATCTGAAGTAGAAACTAAGAAAGTTACAGAAGCTCTGATAGATCTGGACTGATTGGTTGATTACAAAGCAAAATGAACTCAATCAGTCAGCAAGCAGATTGTAGGGAAGCTGGTATCCAAACCAAATGACAATACTCTAATTGGTACAAGGATAACCAGAAGTCAAACTGGATGACAATGACATTGTTACGAGGGACAAGGCCAAACTGGATGCTAAGTTATTATCAGGATGCAGTATCTAACAGATAGCACCAGTGACGAGACTTAAGGATATTACGACATATCAGGCACCTGATGCACATTACACTTTGAATTGAACTCTAGTAGATGTGTACACGTGCACTCCTGGTTGGTGAGTCAAAAGAGGAAGTCAATGCAAAACAAATCATGGAATTTGCAGTTGCAGATCTATTAGACTATATATATATCTTCTTCACAATCTCACTTCAGGTTGGTATGAACTGGTATACTACTCAAGCAATCGTCAAGGACATGGTATGACACTCTACCTAAAGTTACAGTCTAATATGAACTAGTAGAGTCGTCATATTAATAACTCTCTTATCTGTGGCGTCCTCCAAACCCGGTTCAGAAGTTTGGGGTCCACAACACATAATCAATATATAAACCTGTATATATAAAATATTATTTGTAATGACCCTGCTTTACATAACCACGGATCGCAACAGGTTAAAGTATGAAAACAAGCCACCACCTTAACTTTTATTACAACGTACCATATCCCAACTAATTTAATTTACAACTGATAAAAAAAAATTATTCTTCAACCTTGCTATCTCACTACTGCCATAAGCTTTTGCTAGCTCGATCAATCATAATCTGGAATCCTAGCTCGAACATTGAACTGGGAAACCTCGCTATCAACCGTATTCTTCTTAACTGTAGAATACACAAAAAGATTCGCAGGAGTGAGCTAACTAGCTCAGCAAGTCATATTATCAATAACTGAGGTTAAACAATAATAAACGAGGTGATTCAAAAGAATCAAGTTTCCAGTTAAACAGTCAATAGAATTGGATATTCATTTTAAGTTTTTAAAACCAAGGTTAGGCTGCTGATCAGTCACGCACTAACCCCGAGCAAAGCACACAACACTGCTCTAACTACTGGATCCAAGGCACACATTGGCCTAACTTGACCATCGATATGATCAGACCACGAATCTGGTCCACACAAAGAAAACTATCCAATTCTAAAGCATTTCAATATGATAAACAATAGAGTTCAATAAAACCAGATCATAATCAATAACCATAAAACATTTGTAAAAGAGCATGGTAAAAGTTCATAGTTACCAAAAAGGGTATGTCAAAATACATAAAAGAAGTGGCCTCCAGCCGGTAGGATAATCAGATATTAGATGAATAGTGTTTTTACAAGGTTTTAGTAATTTGATATCACAAGGTATGGTTGAGTATAAAAGTTTCTGTATGTGTAAACAATTCTGTTCCAGTGTTTGGTATATATGATGGATATATATTTGTGGAGTAGTATCTTATTTGTATGGTTTAGTATCCGGTAAATCAACAAGAAATGGTTTACAAAGAATAAGGCTTACGGCTCAAAGATCAAATGCTGTGGCTCAGGTTCAAGGCTGAAGGATTTAAAATATGTACAGTATAAAATAGAACTATTTTGGGTATTAACAATATGTCACCAGAGAATTTAGAAATATTTGCATTGTATTTTGAGAAGGGTTTAGAAATACTTGCCTTATCATAATCAATTTCAACTTCACTTGTACTTGTCTAATGACCCCATTCAACAATCACTCGTCTGTTTCTCTTATGCCTCGCTTCTATCCTCTGATCACTTGCGGTATTTTCTACATGTCAATTCTATTTTCTGATCACCTTCTTCTCTTTCTTATGCCTTGCTTACTCTGCTAGGCATCATAAGTATCTATTAATATTTAACTCATACCATTCTATTCGACATATACTTCTATCTACCCTTCGTTTTACTCAAATCCGATTAACGGATTGAAAGTTACGCTATAAACAAGTAATCACCGAACATATAGACCGACAGTCAACCAACAAGTCACATATAACACATAACACGTTAAATAATCAATGCCATCCCATTTATAAAGAAGTCTCGGGTCATAAACAGGCTTTCGGTTACTTAAAATGATTTTTAAAACATTTTTCGGAATTAAAACGGGTCGTTGGATCAATTTTGGAGTAATAAATAGGGTTCGGTTGGCCAATTTTGGCTTCGAAATAATTTTAGAATAATTATCGAGCCTTGAAAATAATTTAGAATAATATTTTAAACCTCGAAACTATTTTTCGGAATTTTAAATCATTTCTAAATAATTAAATCTAATTAAATAAGTAATTAAAATCAATTAATAATTAATTAAATCAATTAATCAATTAATTTTTGAATTAATTGACCAATTAATCAATTAAAAATTAACTGAAATTAATTAACTAATTAATTCAGATTTATTTTTGAATTAAAAATAATTTTTGGAATTAAAATACTAATTTTTAGAATTTTCAGAAATTAAAAATGATTTTTTTTAATAAAAATAAATAGGAAATATGATTTTTAAACATTTTTAAAACAGGAATCCAACTTTTGCAAACTTTGGAAAGTTCAGGGACTGAACTTCATCGTTTTCAAAAGTTGGGGTACTAAACTGCAATTTTCCAGCCCTTCGCCGAAAAACAGTCGGGTTCGCCGGAGAACTCAACTCCGGCCTCCTCCCACCACCACAAACTCCAGATTTAATCTATACTTCATAAGGAACACAACCATGCCATCAATTCATTCTAATCATCCCGGAATTAGCCGGAAAATGATCAAGAATCTCGCCGGTTTCCGGCGAGTTCAACGAAAACTTTAAAACCTAACTCCCTCTTTTACATACCTCATTCATTCATGAAACTTATACGACTAGATTGCAAATTTCACAGAGAACACAACCCACTATAACACAACATCAATCTATCACAGAATAAGAAACCCCCAAATTTCAATTAAGAACATTCATACGGGTTATAAACCCTAATTTTTAAAATTCGAAAATCAAACTCAAATTTGAACATGTTATTGAACTCCAAATCAGACGTATGACATATGAAAATCATCAGGAAAACAAGCTCTACAACATTCAATCATCAAATCATACAAACAATCATCCGAACAAAAATTCATATTTTTAATAATTTTAATTCTAAAATAAATAAATTTTCAGAAAATAAACCTTTGGTTCTGCAGTGAAACAAAGCTCACAATCTGATAAAACACTTCAAATCCTTCGTTTTGGTTACTCAAGCTGTGAAAACAGAGATCGGTAACGCCTTCATTTTGCTGTTTGATTCTTAGAACAGTTTATGTAATTAGGGTTTTTCTCTGAAAATTATAGAATTAACTATCTGCAAATGATTTTGATACGAAATAAAATACGGTAAAAGGTTATTTATAATTACGGAAAATTAGTATCCCGTTGGATCATTTCGGATATAAAATGGTACGTTTATTTGTAAAAACTGATCTAAACGGTATCGGTTTTCGAGATAATTATCCAAATCAGTACAATTTGTACTGCGGTCTTGGTCTCAGCACCTGGTTACATGTATTACGAGGTGATAATTGTGATAGTTTAATAAAAAGCTCCCGTTTCTCGAAAATACGAGTTTTATTGATTTACCGAAACGAATATTGTATCGAAAATGTTGCGCCGGGACCCGCGCAGGACAAACCGTACGCCGGATCGGAAAAGTCGAAACATGGAATATGCTCGGAATATTACAATTAGGTTAGGAAGGAGTTCTCGGAAAAGTTTCGGGTTCTAAAAACGTAACAACGGATGACGTCGGTTGGTTCCCGTTTTTATAAAATAGATTTTAAATACTCGAAAAAAGATTTTAGAAATTTCAGATGATTCTTATAAATCCATAAACCAACATAAAAATAATTAGGAAGATATGACAATTATCTATATTTTATTTTGGACATATAAAAATTAAAATACTCAATTAATATTATTTTTGAATATCCAAGTACAGATAACATTTAACAATTAACTCACAGAATAGATTCTGTACACACATAATAATTGTATAATAGCAAAAATAATTACACGATATATCCCGGATATTACATCCTTCCCCCCTTAAAAAGATTCTGTCCTCAGAATCTCCTAAGAAAACAAATGAGGGTACTTTTCTCTCATATCACTTTCTAACTCCCAGGTTGACTCTTCAACCTTTGGGTTTCTCCACAATACTCTTACTAACTTTACCACTTTATTTCTCAATATTTTCTCTCTATTCTCTAGAATCTCTACCGGATTCTCTACATATGACAAATCTGCCTGAAGCTCTATTGGCTCATATTCTATTACATGCCTGGAGTCTGGATTATATTTCTTAAGCATTGATATGTGAAAAATATTATGAATGTGCTCCATGTGCGGAGGTAACGTTAACTCGAAAGCTATTTTGCCAACGTGCTTTAAGATTTCAAAAGGTCCGACATATCTTAGGCTCAGTTTTTCTTTCTTTCCAAACCTCGTTAATCCCTTCCACGGCGCTACTTTTAGTAGTACTAAGCTTCCTTCTTCGAATTCCATGTCTTCCCTTGATTGATCTGTTTATTTCCTTTGACGGTGTGGTACGACTATCAATCTCTTCTGGATAACTTCAATAACTTCCTTTGTCTGCTGTACTAATTCAGATCCAAGTATTTTATGCTCTACTGCTCCGTCTTAATACACTAGAGATCTGTATTTGCGTCCATAAAGGGCTTCTTAGGGTGACATCTCGATACTAGCGTGATAACTGTTGTTGTAAGCAAATTCTATCAGAGGTAAATGCTCGCCCCAATTTCCTTTGAAATCAATAGCACAAATACGTAATAAGTCTTCTATTGTCTGGATTATTCTTTCACTTTGGCCATCCGTCTCTGGGTGATAATCTGTACTCATATTCAATCTTGTTCCTAAACATTCTTGAAAACTCTTCCAAAATCTCGAATTAAATCTTGGATCTCGATCAGATACGATAGACACAAGAATTTCATGACGAACTACAATTTCCTTCAGGCACCTATGGATCAACTTATCGAGCGAAAATCTTTCGTTTATAAGCAGAAAATGAGCTGGCTTGGTAAATCTATCCACTATAAGCCAAATGGCATCATGATTAGTTTGTTTTTTTTTTGTGCTTGGTAACCCCAACTATGAAATCCATGGTGATATGCTCCCACTTCCACTCTGGAACTTCCAATGACTGTAACAATCCACTTGATCTCTGATGCTCTACTTCAACTCTGTTGACATATATAACATCTGCTAATTCATTCTGCAATTCCCCGCTTCATATCTAACCACCTATAATTTCCTTTAAATCTCTATACATCTTGGTACTCCCTGAATGGATTGAATACCTCGAATTATGAGCTGCCTGTAAAATTTCATCCTTCAATTCCATCACTGGTGGAATCCAAGTTCTAGAAGAAAACCTAAGAATACCTTGATCATCCTTTTTGCGTGCACTATTCTTCCCATACTAAATGATTTATATCCTGATTCATTACCTCTTCCTGACACTTCTTTATCTTTTCTAACAATTCTGATTGAAAAGTTATACTTATACATTCTTACTCCTTTTTGGATTATGCACTCTGACTTCCAATTCCAACTTCTAGAATTCCATAGATAATTCTTCTCGTACAGTCTCTATGTTCATTCTCTCTCCTTCTTGCTCATCTCTTGCCACTACATTTACTTTTCCTCGAGAGTTCATACTTCAACTCTTGTGGTCCGTATATATCTCACATCTTTCTCTATACTTATAATATTTCCCAATCTTTCAAAACGAATATTATTGTTGCTTTTAATCCCCAGTTATGAGTAGGGTACTTCTGCTCATAAGGTTTCGGTTGTCTGGATGCATATGCAATAACTTTATTGTTTTGCGTCAACACACATCCTATTCCCTTACGAGAAGTATCACTATAAACTACCAAATCTCCCTGATGCTTTCAAAGTGATAAAATAGGTGTTGTAACCATTCTTTCATTTAACTCCGCAAAACTTTCTTCACCCTTTTCCATTTCATATAACCTTCTTGCTTTTCCTCGTTAACTTCATCTCGAATATTACAACTGTCAAGAAATCTTGCACAAATTTCCAATAATAACCGGCCCATGATAAAACTTCTTACTTTTGTTGGTGCTTCTGGTCTTTCTTTATTCATACTATCTTTAAATTTTCTGCTGAATCCATTTTTTTTCTCCTCCTTACTGACTGTCTATACTAAGAATTATACTTCCTGCCATTAAAGTTTTCACCTGGTAAACTCTTTTTATACCGCTTCTTTCTTCTTTGACTCCCCAACTATCATTGTATAGGTTGCATGGTTCTTCTTAATTAACACAAGTATATCTTATCCAAATTCTTTCTTCAAAATTCTACTCATCAAATTGAAATATCACTGGTATATCAGTTCATCCCACTAACATTTCTAGAATTTTATAACAACAGTACTGAGTTCTGAAAATTATCTTTGATACGTCCATAAGTTAAATTTTCACTTGGTAATATACCCAGTCTCAAATCAATCTTATAAAAATACCTTGCTTCGTTCATTTAATTAAACAAATCATTGGTTCGAGATAACAGATATCTGCTCTTGAGAGTAACCTTGTTGAGCTTTCGCTAACATATAATCTCATACTTTCATCTTTCTTATTAACACATCGTGCTAAGGCACTTTAAGGGGTACGCTAGGTCCAGTTGTTTTTTCTTCTATTTATCTCCTACGTTTCCTTTGGTAACTTCTTTATTTTATCTGGTGCCATTCTGTGCGGGGATTTGGACACTGGCTTCATTTCAGGTGCCACATCAATCATAAATGCATTTTCTTTATCTAAAGGAAATATTGGTAACTCATCTGGAAACATATCTTGAGACTGTAAAATCTTCAAGTTCGGTTTACTCATGAGTCTTATTTATAATCGCCATAGCACTTATATTCTGGTCGCTGTAATCTTAAATCGTTCTTAACAAATTCTTTACTTTCCTTTATCCTTTAAACTTCTTCATGTTCTCATTTGGCGTCTTCAGAACTATCTTCCATCACGACGGTCTACCTGGGCATCACACTTGAATAGTTAATCCACTTCTTAGAATAATGTCAAATCCTCTTATATCAAATGATATCAATTCTTCACAGCTTATTGCCAGAAATATCGATTCTGCCATTGGTACTTATTTAATAACTGCACGTTCTTAACTTGCTATTCCTTTAGTCATAAATTATTGATTCGACAGGATAATTCATCTTATCAATAAAACCTTGAGAGATATACGATCCAATTGCTCCCACATCTTTCAATACTTTAACACATAAGGTATCCGCAATAATCTTCCACGTCATCACATCCATATTCTAAATAACATATCGCAAATTCTCATTCTTGGAGATGTATCCCTTATTGAAGTAGATTCCTTTGACTCGTAATGCATCCCTGGCTAGGGCCAGTGATTTGCAATTCTCACCATATGCCCTTGTTTCCTTTCCATGCATGAGAGGTAGATGAGACTTTGTTCGCTGGGTGTATAATATGTTGACTTTTGTTTAAAAAGCTCTCGCAAAGAACAACGGTACAGCGAAACAACTAGAAGGATTCACAATTTTAATAAACTTAGAGTTGAAAAGAAAGAAGTAATGATTTGAATATGAATGAGATAACCACATTGGTACTTAAGATGGCCAGTCTTTCATATCGTATGGCATACAGCACATGATTAGGTGGCGTCCCACCCGACTCTTCGTCATTCCGACAAAGTGTCTCATCATAACACTGTTTGTCCCAATCAGAAGACAAAACCCGAGGGGAACAATTAAATTTGAAAGGAATGCAAAATCCTTCTTTTTGATATTATCAGAAAGAATTTATTAAGAAAAGGAGTTCAGACATTTTAGGAATTAAAAAGGAATATACGCTGTAATGTTGAGGACGAGGATGGTACCATTGGTCATCATCCACATTTCACTTGTATTCATCTTTCGAGCTTGCTCAATCATTTCCCAATTGTATCACATAACAACTTTAGAAGTATGCTAAAATGCCTTCGCAACTAAGCATTATGGTAGATTCTTACTCGTTAAGTCTCGCGTCTATAACGTCGCACCTACACGTATAATACTTTAACAATTTGATCATAATGGCGTTCTTATCAGATAACCTTGAGTTTCCTCTTTTTAATTTGGAATAACCGTAAATCATTCAACATAACGATCATTTTATTAATAATATTCTTCTTTTAGAAAAGTCTGGAATTTTCCCAATCTTCTTCGGTCATGCTCAGGCTTCCGTTTAATCAATGAATTCTTCAAACTCTGATAATCCCAGTAATTGGATGAATAGTTATTCCATACCCTAGTTCTATTGTTAATCCTATCAGACAATACTTGCACTCACTTCTTCATAATCGCAGGTTACCTCGTTCTCCGAATTAACAATACTGAGTCTGAACAACATCCTTCCAGATAATCCGGGTCTTTTAACAAATAAGAAACTCAAGTAGTAACTTGACAACCAAGGTTTAAAACTTATTTTATTCAAAAAGGCTTTTAGAAATTTTGTGAGGAAAAATCTTTTTCGAAAACTTGTTAAAAATTTTGAAAATTTTGAAAATCACACCTCCGGTTGTCCTTACTGTATGAGTTGGTTGTTTTCCTTCTTATGACCAGATACCAAGTTAAAGAAATGATCACCCAAAGATCCATTCACTTTCATTTATCTCCTTTCCTTCATTAGGTCTATTACTTTCCGTAATCAATGAAAACTTCCGTTGTCGTTGCACGTTATCTTATTCGTAGCTTCACATTAAGGCTCCCATACTGGTAGTACTCCCGTTAACCACTTTGCAATCATTGAGTGGAACAGATTATCCAATAGTCAACAAGTCAGCTAATGTCACATCATCTTGTTAAAATGTTTATCACATCATTACAACACCATTTTCTAATCTCAAGAAATCTTCAGATCCCTAATCTCCTCTAACTCTCTCTTTTCAACACTTTTCTACTTCATTTCACAAGCTAGTCATGAGTGGCCTAATTACTAATAGCTTCTTTTAACCAGATACAGCCATCCTCCAGAATACTTGAATCTTCTTTCTAAACTCCTTCTCACCTTAATTTATATCTCAATACTCACCGTTTACTGCCGCTATCGCGTCCCTTCTCGCAAACGCTGTTGTTTCGTTGGAAAGGTTTTTAAACTAAGGATGTAGAATATGGTGTATAATAGACAGAAAAGATACATTCATAGTTGAATGTTCAAAAGAACAAGAATAAGCAAGTGAAGGTTCTTGAATAGGTAGTCTCATATCGAGAGATGATAAAATAACGTTGAATAACTTGGAGAGGCGCAACTATCATAACAGAAGGTAATACCGCTAATACTGATGGAAGATCAAGGCGCAAATCGAATCTGAGAGAAGATGACGATCTTTAAATGGAAGGTTCCAAATGATCAGTTGATGCAGGGAAATCAGGATCTGCCATTGCCGTTGCCTGGATATCACGTCGCTAGTCAAGAATCCCGAATCGCAATACGAACCGTGTCGGAGACCTACTATACAGTCGCACTCAACCTCACAATGACCTATCTTTCTATTTCCTATTCCTAATCCTAACCCTCTACCCAATCCCGACAATCTAGGCTTGTTTCAGTGACTTATAACCTGTAGCTCTGATACCAACCTGTGGCGTCCTCCAAACCCAGGTCAGAAGTTTGGGGTCCACAACACATAATCAATATATAAACCTGTATATATAAAATATTATTTGTAATGACCCTGCTTTACATAACCACGGATCGCAACAGGTTAAAGTATGAAAACAAGCCACCACCTTAACTTTTATTACAACGTACCATATCCCAACTAATTTAATTTACAACTGACAAAAAAAAAATTATTCTTCAACCTTGCTATCTCACTACTGCCATAAGCTTTTGCTAGCTCGATCAATCATAATCTGGAATCCTAGCTCGAACATTGAACTGGGAAACCTCGCTATCAACCGTATTCTTCTTAACTGTAGAATACATAAAAAGATTCGCAAGAGTGAGCTAACTAGCTCAGCAAGTCATATTATCAATAACTGAGGTTAAACAATAATAAATGAGGTGATTCAAAAGAATCAAGTTTCCTGTTAAACAATCAATATAATTGGATATTCATTTTAAGTTTTTAAAACCAAGGTTAGGCTACTGATCAGTCACGCACTAACCCCGAGCAAAGCACACAACACTGCTCTAACTACTGGATCCAAGGCACACATTGGCCTAACTTGACCATCGATATGGTCTGACCACGAATCTGGTCCACACAAAGAAAACTATCCAATTTTAAAGCATTTCAATATGATAAACAATAGAGTTCAATAAAACCAGATCATAATCAATAACCATAAAACATTTGTAAAAGAGCATGGTAAAAGTTCATAGTTACCAAAAAGGGTATGTCAAAATACATAAAAGAAGTGGCCTCCAACCGGTAGGATAATCGGATATTAGATGAATAGTGTTTTTACAAGGTTTTAGTACTTTGATATCACAAGGTATGGTTGAGTATAAAAGTTTCTGTATGTGTAAACAATTCTGTTCCAGTGTTTGGTATATATGATGGATATATATTTGTGGAGTAGTATCTTATTTGTGTGGTTTAGTATCTGGTAAATCAACAAGAAATGGTTTACAAAGAATAAGGCTTACGGCTCAAAGATCAAATGTTGTGGCTCAGGTTCAAGGCTGAAGGATTCAAAATATGTACAGTATAAAACATAACTATTTTGGGTATTAACAATATGTCACCAGAGAATTTAGAAATATTTGTATTGTATTTTGAGAAGGGTTTAGAAATACTTGCCTTATCATAATCGATTTCAACTTCACTTGTACTTGTCTAATGACCCCATTCAACAATCACTCGTCTGTTTCTCTTATGCCTCGCTTCTATCCTCTGATCACTTGCGGTATTTTCTACATGTCAATTCTATTTTCTGATCACCTTCTTCTCTTTCTTACGCCTTGCTTACTCTGCTAGGCATCATAAGTATCTATTAATATTTAACTCATACCATTCTATTCGACATATACTTCTATCTACCCTTCGTTTTACTCAAATCCGATTAACGGATTGAAAGTTACGCTATAAACAAGTAATCACCGAACATATAGACCGATAGTCAACCAACAAGTCACATATAACACATAACACGTTAAATAATCAATGCCATCCCATTTATAAAGAAGTCTCGGGTCATAAACAGGCTTTCGGTTACTTAAAATGATTTTTAAAACATTTTCCGGAATTAAAACGGGTCGTTGGATCAATTTTGGAGTAATAAACAGGGTTCGGTTGGCCAATTCTTGCTCCGAAATAATTTTAGAATAATTATCGAGCCTTGAAAATAATTTAGAATAATATTTTAAAGCTCGAAACTATTTTTTGGAATTTTTAAATCATTTCTAAATAATTAAATCTAATTAAATAAGTAATTAAAATCAATTAATAATTAATTAAATCAATTAATAATTAATTAAATCAATTAATCAATTAATTTTCAAATTAATTGACCAATTAATCAATTAAAAATTAACTGAAATTAATTAACTAATTAATTCAGATTTATTTTTGAATTAAAAATAATTTTCGGAATTAAAATACTAATTTTTAAAATTTTCAGAAATTAAAAATGAATTTTTATAATAAAAATAAATAGGAAATATTATTTTTAAACATTTTTAAAACAGGAATCCAACTTTTGCAAACTTTGGAAAATTCAGGGACTGAACTTCATCGTTTTCAAAAGTTGGGGTACTAAACTGCAATTTTCCAGCCCTTCGCCGGAAAACAGTCGGGTTCGCCGGAGAACTCAACTCCGGCCTCCTCCCACCACCACAAACTCCAGATTTAATCTATACTTCATAAGGAACACAACCATGCCATCAATTCATTCTAATCATCCCGGAATTAGCCGGAAAATGATCAAGAATCTCGCCGGTTTCCGGCGAGTTCGACGAAAACTTTAAAACCTAACTCCCTCTTTTACAGACCTCATTCATTCATGAAACTTATACGACTAGATTGCAAATTTCACAGAGAACACAACCCACTATAACACAACATCAATCTATCACAGAATAAGAAACCCCCAAATTTCAATTAAGAACATTCATACGGGTTATAAACCCTAATTTTTAAAATTCGAAAATCAAACTCAAATTTGAACATGTTATTGAACTCCAAATCAGACGTATGACATATGAAAATCATCAGGAAAACAAGCTCTACAACATGCAATCATCAAATCATACAAACAATCATCCGAACAAAAATTCATATTTTTAATAATTTTAATTCTAAAATAAATAAATTTTCAGAAAATAAACCTTTGGTTCTGCAGTGAAACAAAGCTCAGAATCTGATAAAACACTTCAAATCCTTCGTTTTGGTTACTCAAGCTTTGAATACAGAGATCGGTAACGTCTTCGTTTTGCTGTTTGATTCTTAGAACAGTTTATGTAATTAGGGTTTTTCTCTGAAAATTATAGAATTAACTATCTGCAAATGATTTTGATACGAAATAAAATACGGTAAAAGGTTATTTATAATTACGGAAAATTAGTATCCCGTTGGATCATTTCGGATATAAAATGGTACGTTTATTTGTAAAAACCGATCCAAACGGTATCGGTTTTCGAGATAATTATCCAAATCAGTACAATTTGTACTGCGGTCTTGGTCTCAGCGCCTGGTTACACGTATTACGAGGTGATAATTGTGATAGTTTAATAAACAGCTCCCGTTTCTCGAAAATACGAGTTTTAATTGATTTACCGAAACGAATATTGTATCGAAAATGTTGCGCCGGGACCCGCGCAGGACAAACCGTACGCCGGATCGAAAAAGTCGAAACATGGAATATGCTCGGAATATTACAATTAGGTTAGGAAGGAGTTCTCGGAAAAGTTTAGGGTTCTAAAAACGTAACAACGGATGACGTCGGTTGGTTCCCGTTTTTATAAAATAGATTTTAAATACTCGGAAAAAGATTTTAGAAATTTCAGATGATTCTTATAAATCCATAAACCAACATAAAAATAATTAGGAAGATAAGACAATTATCTATATTTTATTTTGGACATATAAAAATTAAAATACTCAATTAATATTATTTTTGAATATCCAAGTACATATAACATTTAACAATTAACTCACAGAATAGATACTGCACACACATAATAATTGTATAATAGCAAAAATAATTACACGATATATCCCGGATATTACATTATCACTAGGCACAAACATAATGTTATATATGTGCTCTGATATAATGATAATGTTATATGTTGGTCTACTAACAAAAACTTGTGCAAGATTATTTTCTAAGTAATTGCAGAGTAGGTATGGAGGAGCATGTTGGAAAGGTTACAATTCTTTTTGGAATTACTTCAAGCAGGCCATTAGAATAATTCTTTTAGGAGCTCAAGCAAGACAAAAGAACAATTCTTTTAGGAGCACGAGTAAACCAAAAGGATGATGGCAATACAAGTAAGTATAAGGATCTTCTGAAGATGAAAAATTTGGAAGATTCTGAACATGCCAAGACTACTTACCAACAGAAACCACTAAAGCTTGATCAGTGCAACTCAGGTATAATGACAAGCTATAGAGGTATGACGAGCTCACTCTTTTACTCAAATGCTAATAGACAACATGTAATGTTCTCAAGATGCCAATGTGCAAGGTTCCAAGTGGATCCTAGAGAATCCAATCTTATAGCTATTAACAAGATTATTAGATATCTTAAGGGACTACCAACTCTTGGAGTAAAGTAACCTAAAGATATTATGCTTAACATGTTTGGCTATATAGATACAGATTACACAGGTTGTAAGAAAGACAAGAGAAGCATCTCTGAAGCTGTCAACCTAAGAGTGACATGAGAAGCATCTCAGGAAGCTGTCAACTTCATGGAAGAAGATTGATTTCTTGTTATGATAAGAAACAACCTCAAATCCAACAACTCTGTGAACACTCTATGACAAGACACCTTCACACCATGTATCATTACTTTAGAGAGCATATCTTTAGTCAAAGAATTACTGATAGAAACACTTATTAAATCACTTGTTAAAATTAATCTTTCAAGACTGGTTTGTAAGTGTGGGATATCATTCATTGCATATTAGTTGGAAATCCCATATGTAAGGAATTCTTAATATAAGTTCACAAGTATTAAATCTTCAATATTTAAAGGACTTGTGAATTTATCAGTATTCCAGTACCTCGTACTTAGTGCTACTATCTTGATCATCATGATTATGATGTCATATACATTTTTGGTACTTAAGTATTATAGCATTAAATTTGAATATTATTTTAATTGATTTAAATTATGACTGTAGACAATTCCATTCTATATCAGTCTCATAACTTAAATTATATTAAAATAGTATGCAACATAGTTATTTGTATCATGTACGAATAATTGTGGTACTTTTAGTATTAGTGATATTATTCAGAATTTTTGTTCTAGGTAAACAATGCTTATTTCTAAAATCACTGATATTGAAAGTTGAAGTATTTTCTAAGTTATGTGTATAAAACTCTCAATATTTTATATGCTTAGAAAGTATTTCTAAAATTACTAATTATCCAGAAAGTGATTGCCATTTATATAAGTCATATATCTTTTTGGTGATTATTAAAGGATAATTATAAATATTTAGGTGCTAGTATCTAACTCATAGATATTTAGTATTTATTTATTTAATATTTATTTTGGGTAGTTTGGATTATGGAAATTGAAGCAATTCAATGATTTTATTTGTTCCATAATTCAAACTAACTTAAAATAAATAAGCAGCATGATTGATTATAACTAAAACTGTCAACAATTGATATCTAGTATATTAATTGTAACTTATGTGTTATAAGTTAATTATGAGATTTTTGTTTTAGTGAATTTAGCAATGCTTATATCTCAACAATTCACTGAAATCAGAATATGATTGTAGCATGATTAGTTGTGTGTAGTTTCTTGACTTATATTTTATAATGATATTTAGTTAAGAGTTTAACTATGAACTAATTGTGGAGTATTAGTAGTTATGACATTACTTAGAACTCCTATAAATAATCAATGTTTATCCTCAGTCACTTATACTAATATAAAAAGTGTAAAAATATCTCTAGAAGTACAACTATGGTCAATGAAGATTTTGCTTTATTAGAAGTAACCATATGTTGTTCACCTAGAATAATTTTTATACTTATTTGCAAATTCCTAAACACTTTGATAATAGATGCAATACTCAATGGATCAAAGTATATGGAACTTAGAATATTTTTCTAAGATTGCAAACAAGTCAATGTTGATTAATGTTGCTTTATTTATCGAACCAATATTGTTTGAGATATTACAGTTGTTAAGAGTTAACAATTGTACGATATATGAAATTGAATGCTGATGCCTTTCTGATAGATAATTGGTATCTAATTCATTGATCTCTTATTTTAATATTTAAAATAGGATGCAACATAATTATTGGTATCTAAAGTACTTGACAAGTATCAGTCAATGATATATTGTTGATATTTTGTTGCAGATAATTGTGAGATTTTAGGTCTTAGTGAATTTATATGAGTTGCTATATCTGAAAGATTCACTATAATTTAAAATCAGCAGCATAGTCAGTCTTATTAAGGATATTTATCAATAAATAATTTTGTTGATTATAATCTTATAAAGATAGATTATGGAGCTTTTGACGTGAATGAGAATTACTTAGACTTTACCCTAAATGATCAATGCTTTTACAAAAACTCATTCATATTAAAAGACAAAATCTTTCTTTCACTTCTTAATACTGCTAAGTCATCAGTCCGTGTCTTATCAAATCATTTATCCTTTTAGGCATTAAAACAGACTTGTGCATTTGAACATTTTTAAGAGAAAAATCAAACTTCTTTCTACAGTGGTGATTGCTTATTTCATTAAAATCTTTTGAAATCAATATTGTACATCATTTCTCTCAAAAGATCAAATGCATAATTTTCACTCATTATAGATCTTAAGTGCATTTTATCTCTATATTTCCATATGTTCTGTGACACATCTTTCATTTGATAGTCATGAGGTTGAAAACCCATAACTTCTATCCCAGACTGTAAAGATAAACACAGAAACAGAACCAACCAACACTCTCTTACCACTAAAATGAAGTATGAATGAGTGTGAGGGAGAAAGTGCCTTAGTGCACCACATAAGGAAGGTTTTAAAGTCAACCCAGCAGCTCTGTCTCCTACAAAGATGAGTAGTATTTAAACTGAGACAACTGCTAGCCCCCATACATCTTCTCAAAAAGATATAATGGCTGAAAAGGCACAAAATAGTTACTAGATTCATCCTCTCAACAGGGTGCGTCTATTGAAATTCGCCTGTCGGCCAGGGTATCCAATGTAGTGTCACCACCTCAAACATAAACAATTCTTGATGCACAAGGAAAGGTTACACACACAAAGGATGAGTTGACGGAAATAAGAGTTTCGACCATTTTACGGTCAGATTCGATTGTTCAAGGTTCTTTAATGGACCAATTACCTTTACAGGTATTAGGAGAGGATACTGATCCAATAAGCCATATGTCAGTGGTCAGTGTCTACCTCCCCAGGACTAATAAACCTGGATGTATCTGCGGATAGTGGATCTGACATAGGTGCAGATCGGTAACTTGTTGACAATGATTCAGATATTACCTGATGAGTCACAAGTAAATGTCTTCACAGACATTAGAAGGGAACTTTGATCTTTATGCTAAATTCTTTGGATCATTGTTTACCTTCCCAGAGTTCAAATCTTGAACCCTAAAAGGGAAACTAGCAACTTGTAGATTATGACTCAGATTCATCTGACGAGTCTAACAAGGATGGGGATGTGCGAACTCCCATTGCACCACCTGTGACCTCCTTAAGGATGGCTAAGGTGTTTTTCCTTGCAGGTACAGCTGGATTTTGGAGCTATGAGAGGAGTGATACACTTGTGAGAATGAGTGTAAACACGAGTGGAGAGAAGAGTGAAACACTTGTGAGGTACACGAAACAGAATCACACACTCACAATGAGGAAGAAAGACAGAAACACCATATCCCATTCCCTATCCCTAAACATGGTTTTTGATACTTCGGGTCTCGAATCTGTTTATGATTGGAACCTAACTCTTAGGGACCTAACATTTACAGATTGGATTAGAATACTTCGGGACCTTTGGGAGCTCACAATTGGTAACACATGGTGATCTCACATTTGGGAGGTATAAGGAGTTGGGAAGATTGGTGAACATGATGATCAACAGTGAAGTCATTCTTGCAGCATTTAAAGGGACATGGTTGATTAGATTCTGACTTGTTATTTTTTTCCAACCAAGCAACATATGAGAACTTCTTCAGACAATAGCATCCATTCCTTCTCTAAGGGGGAGATAAAAGCTTATATAATAGTTTGGAGGATTCCTCAACTACGGCGGAGAGATAGCATGGAGGAGAAAAAGGTAAAGCACATGTAAATCACACAACATCAGAAGAAGTGGTTTGGTTCATCACTATTCTTCATAAGGGAGAAGCTATTCTCCAAAAGGGGAGTACCATCAGTTTTTATCTGCGGATCCTATTGTACGGGAGAGGTGGTAAACGAAGGTGATCTCCTTTAAGCAGTTGATTCTCATAGGGGGAGAAACAAGAGAGATATGCGCTTCTCAACAAGAAATGTGGTTGTAGAAAATAAGCTGCTGATGATTACTTCAAGACTGAGAAGTATTATCTAGCAGAGATTTGAAGAACCAAGGAAATGAAGATGAAACTACTTGAAGATCAGTTCAGTGCTAGAGGAACAAGCATCTTTAATTTCAGTTACTCAAGAAATCTGGAAATGCAGTATTTGATCCAGAAAACAAGTAGCATTATTTACAAGTCCTGGTACATTACTTTTTCCAGTTGTTAGTTGAGTTATCCTCTCTATTTAATTTGTTTGTTAAGTTTAACAATCAAATAGGGGGAGATTGTTGGTGAGACTACGTAACTGTATGAACAGTTTCGTGATAACTCAACACGATAACAACACTAGAACATGATAGGTTAATAATACTACGTCTACACAAGAAATCAGGAAGAATGAAGACAAGGCAAATACAAAGAATCAGAAGATTAGAAGAAAGCCTGAAGTCTGTCTACAGGTCACTGAAAGAAGTTCATTAATATGATCATGCCTCAGTGAAGAACAAAGGTTAAAGACTTTCAGGGTTTCAGAAATGCTGAAGATTCAGTATACAAGTGCTACCAGAAGATTTCAGTGTATTGGCATTGATTGAAGATAGACAGTGTATGAAGTATAGAAATCTGAAGAATTAAAGACAGGGTATAGACAGAGGTTAATGAAGACATTGTCTAGAGTACCAGAAAGGATTCCAGTGAAAGTACAATTATTTATTGACAGTCAGTGTTCGAAGCAATAAAGTTGAGGCAAGCTTAACAATTTAATCAAGGCCATAATACGAAGACCTGAATCGGGGTTAATCGTCTGTGAACCAGACCAGTTGCACTAGGCGTCAACAGCTCGTGAAAGGAATCTGGGTATTATTTATAGAAGAATTGTTAAGTTGAGGAACGTACTTGGATTGAACGTTTATATGTTAAAGTACGAGAATAGGTGCGCGGGGTATACAGCTCAGGGGACTGGCGAAACTCAAAGTTTAATTGTTAAATTAAATAAATTATTTAATGGACTTTAATATAATTTATTTAATAAACTTAAAATGATTTATCTTATAAACTTTAAATAAGTTTATCTTATAAACTTTAAATAAGTTTATTTTATAAATCTAAATTATTTTATTTATATGTTATATTTAAGTTTATTTTATAAATTAATTTAATTACAAATTAAACTTAAAAAGAAAAGAAACAAAAAAAAAGAAAAAGAAAAGAAAAAAAGAAAAAAAGAAACAAAAAGAAAACAAAAAAAACAAAAGGAAAAAGAAAAAGGAAAATAAAAGAAAGAAAGAGGAAAAAGAAAAAGAAAAAAAATAAAATTAAAATTAAAAAAGAAATAAACAAACGTGTACATAATTCATGTTTTTTAAGTTTAACACATGACATGTACTAGTATTAGTACTTGTCGCCACACAAGGTTTCACCCCTGTCGCCACATGATGTTTCTAAGCTGTCGCCATAGAGCAAAATAAATCTCCTCCTGTACACTCTTGTCGCCACAGAAGGTTTGGTCGCCACACAGAGTACTCAACCTCAGCCACAAGTTTTATTGGATATAAGTCTACACTTTGCAGCAGAAGATTAAGAGCCATTCATTTTTATTTTCTATTTATCTTCTCTCCCAAGAGAGGTGAAAAAATGGCAGCATTGATTTACAGAGAAGCTCAAGCTATTTGTATATCCGTTTAACTTCTCACCGGAGTAACGTTATAATGCCCGATTTAACTCTTGTATATTCTTAGGGGCATTATAATCGTTACCCGGTAATTAAATCCTAGTACAAACAAAAGCTAGATTATTGTATAGGATTTGATTTGTAAATCTTTGTAGTAGCTAGGAACCTTGTTGTTCTTAGATTGTAGCCGGTTAATTTATTTACCGGAGTGTAGCAACACCCTCGAGGATTTATTTACGAATATATATTTCCCCGAATATTTTGTGTTCCTCGTTTTTATCATTCCAAACACTATTCCTCTCAAGAACACGAACCACTAACCGAGCAATACATATTTTATCCGCTAAAGATTCGAAAGAATTTTTAATTTAGTGATTATCGTATTCAACCCCCCCTTCTACGATAATTCGGAACCTGATAAACACTAACGTTTAAAGTTGAAAAGCAAAAGCAGAGATTCTTAACAATGATGCAAACGAAGCGATTGTTACATCAAGGATGTCAAGCTTATTTATCCTATGTGTTGAATACGGAAAAAGAAAGCCCCAAGATTGAAGATATTCCTATACTTTGTGAGTTTCCCAATGTCTTTCCAGATGAACTTCCAGGACTACCTCCGGATCGAGAAATCGAGTTCACTATTGATTTGGCACCAGGGACTGAACAAATTTCAAAAGCCCCGCATCAAATGGTGCCTGTTGAAATGAAAGAATTAGCAAAGCAATTACAGGATCTTTGCGATAAAGGAATCATAAGGCCCAGTGTATCCCCATGGGGCGCACCAGTGTTGTTCGTGAAAAAGAAGGATGGTAGCATGCGATTATGTATCGATTATCATAAGATGAACACTTTAACTATCAAGAACAAGTATCCTTTGCCACGAATTGATGACTTATTTGATCAATTGAAAGGAGCGGCATGGTTTTCTAAAATCAATTTGCGATCAGGCTATCACCAATTGAAGATCAAGGAAGAAGATATTCCAAAGACTGCGTTCTGAATGAGGTATGGACACTACAAATTTCTTGTGATGGCGTTTGGACTAACTAATGCACCGGTAACATTCATGGATTTGATGAACCAAGTATTTAAGAAGTACCTGGATAAGTTTATCATTCTATTTATTGATGACATCTTGATCTACTCAAAAATGGAAGAAGAACATGCAGAGTATCTGAGAATGACATTGGAGAGATTGAGAAAGGAACAACTTTATGCAAAATTTTCGTAATGCAAATTTTGGTTGAAGGAAGTGCAATTTATAGGACATATCATCAGTATTGAAGGAATTCAAGTCGATCCAGCGATGATTGAAGCTATTTTGAACTGGGAAAGACCAAAGACTCTGACGGAAGTCAGAAGTTTCTTGGGAATCGATTGGTAACCGCCCCTGTACTTACCTGACGATCAAGGAGACTTGGTCATTTATAGCGACGCTTCTTATCGAGGACTTGGATGTGTTTTGATGCAACATGACAACGTAATCGCATACGCTTCTAGACAATTAAAGCCTCATGAGCAGAAATATCCGACACATGATCTGGAATTAGCAGCAATGGTATTCGCACTAAAACTCTGGAGACATTATCTTTATGGTGAAAGGTGTGAGATTTACATGGATCATAAAAGTCTGAAGTATATTGTCACACAGAAAGAACTCAACATGCGACAACGACGTTGGATAGAGCTAATCAAAGATTACGACGTATCAATTAATTATCATCTAGGCAAAGCTAATGTTGTAGCAGATGCGCTGAGTCGAAAGGAAAGATTGAACCTGTTAGCATCTTCAGAAGACTTGATTAAAGAATTCGATAAATTGGAAATTGAAGTTCGCGTTCCAGAAAGTTCCACTGAAATGATTTATGCCATGACTTTTCAGCCAGAGTTATTGGAGAAGATAAGAAGGTGTCAAGAAGAAGTAATGAATCACGGAATCGACAATTTGTCAGGAGAAGAAATTACCAGCCAGAAAGATGACAAGGGAATTTTTCGAGTTGCTTCGAGAATCTGGATACCTAATGTACTGGAATTGAAAGCGGAAATTTTACAAGACGCGCATAGCTCAAGATATTCAATTTATCCCGGAAGCACCAAGATGTATAGAGATCTGAAAGAAAACTTGTGGTGGCCAGATATGAAGAGAGAGATAGCGGAATGGGTCAGCAAGTGTTATACGTGCCAAAGAGTCAAAGCTGAACATCAACACCCGAGCGGATTACTACAACCACTAGATATTCCAGAATGGAAATGAGAGCACTTAGCTATGGATTTCGTAGTGGGACTACCTAGGACCAAAGCAAATCATGATGCAATTTGGGTTATCATCGATAGATTAACGAAGTCAACACATTTTCTTCCAATCAACGAAAGTTTTTCGCTTGACAAGTTAGTACATTTATATCTCAAGGAAATTGTGATGCGTCATGGAGGACCTGTGTCCATTATATCGGATCGGGATCCCCGTTTTAATTCGAGATTTTGGAGACAATTCCAGGAATGTCTAGGAACCAAATTAAACATAAGCACCGCTTATCATCCACAGACGGACGGATAGAGTGAAAGACTATTCAGACAATTGAAGATATGTTACGTGTATGTGCAATAGATTTTGAAGGCAATTGGGACGAGCACTTACCGCTAGTGGAATTCTCTTACAACAATAGCTATCATGCGAGTATTGGAATGCCACCTTATGAAGCTTTATATGGAAGAAAATGCAGATCACCTACATGTTGGGATGAAGTTGGAGAATGCAAGATTCTAGGTCCCGAACTAATTAAGCAGACCAAGGAAAAAGTGGAACTCATTCGAAAGCGACTCGAAGCAGCGCAAAATCGATAGCGTAAGTATGCAGATCCAGCCAGAAGGGATGTAGATTACCAATAAGAAGAGCATGTACTGTTAAAAGTATCACCATAGAAGGGATTGACTAGGTTTGGCAACAAAAGCAAGCTAAAGCCTCGTTACGTCGATCCATTTGAAATTCTGAAGAAAGTCGGAAAATTGCGTACGAATTAGCTTTATCGCCCCATATGCAGCATATTCATAATGTATTTCATGTGTCAATGCTTAAGGAGTATAACCCTGATACAAGGCATGTAATAGAGTATGAGCCGATAGAACTTCAGGCAGATTTATCGTATGTAGAGGAGCCGGTAAGAATTTTAGATCGACAAGAGAGAATATTAAAGAATAATTCTATACCATTAGTGAGAGTGTTATGGAGGAATCCCGTGGTTGAAGAATCAACCTGGGAGCTTGAGAGTGATATGATAGAAAAGTACCCTCAGTTATTTTCATAGCGTGATTCTGATGACAGAATCCTATTAAGGGGGGAGAATGTAACGACCGAGAAATTACGCTTGTATTATATACTAATAAAGATAAATTATGTGTATTATTATGTGATTAAATGTGTTGAGTCGTAAACCCTAACTGCTATGTGTGACGTGTTATCTGTTTCAGTTAGAATGTGTTTCAGTTATTTATCGAGTCTTTTATTATGAAATTTTATGACTTATATCAAAATTCGTACATCTTAAACAGTGTTTTAAAAGCCCGTATTTCAAACAAAATCATTGGCCCTATTTTGTAAACAACAGCCTATACCATATCGCTATTCTGAACCCCTATACGTTTTACAAATTTACCTTTTTCACGAAAAACGACTTTTTCGGACCCCTTCGGGAGTCAAACCCCACAAAAATCACATTTTTATTTTATATGATTATGAAATTATCAAACATCATTTTTCTTTGCATTTTTGTAATATTCACAATTTTTGAGAATTTTTGGCATTTATTTTGTATTTAATGGATAATTAAAAATTCATAGTTGATACCCAAAAATTATAAAAATTGGGGCCAAATATTTTTATTAGATGTGTAAGTGGACCCTTAATTTTATTTAGGGGTATTATTTTTATAAATATAAATAGCTGATTTACCAATTATTAATTAGTTAATTAATCATAAAAAATCAAAAAATTCAAGAAAATCCCCAATTCTCTGAAATTAGGGTTTGGAGTTCTTGGAATCAAACCGGATTTTGGAAGTGTTGCTGTGCACCAAATTGATCATGTAAGTAGTCGTTTTGAAGCTTATTGAACGTAGTTTATGATTATGTAATCGTTTTTGTTGATTAATTAGTAGATTTTTAATTCTTGATTTTGGGTTTAGTTCTTGAATTTGGGTTTTAAGATTTAGTAGTTGTTTGATGATTTCGTTGTTAGAAGCTTGTAGATCGTCGAAATTCTGATCGAACCGTACCCGTTTTGTCGTGTTTGGTTTCCGTTTTAGGCTCGCTGGAAATGACGCCGCCACCGCCGTTTTCTTGGGTTCCCGACGTCGGGGACAACGAGGAAGGGAGGAGAACGGCCGGGGATCATTCACGAAGTGGTTGCAGTGTTGTTATTGATTGAAAACAATGAAAAATGGGATCGAAGCCACACAATTGATCGATTTTTTTTGCTCACCGGAAAAACCCGCCGGTAACGACGCCCGTGGGCTGTTCTTCGTCGACCCGAGATCGACCCGGTTTCAACCCGGGTTTGATCCAATAAACCCCCAACCTGATTTTCTGTTTCTGTTTCTGTATTTCTATTATTTAATTATATTTTTATAAAATCAAAAACAGTTTTAATAATTCCAAAAATCAATTAAAAATTAGTTTTAAAAATCTAAAAATTATTATTAATAATTTCTAAATTATTTTATTAATTTAGAAATTCGAAATTAATTATTTATCTATTATTTAAAAATTAAGTTATTAATTAATAAAAAAGTTTAAATACATCGAATAATATGATTAATAATTTGATAATTGAGTGAATAATACGAGTAGTAGTTCGATAAGTTGGAATTATTATTCGAGTGTTGTTTATTTATTCGAATGGTGTTGTAATAGTTATTCATATCGAATAACTATTTGTAAATTATCGATTTATTCATATAATTGGTAAAAATTTGTGATTAATTATAATTAATTATAAAAATTTATAATTAATTCTAAAAATTAAGGATTAATTATTTTAAAATACAATAATTATTAAATAATTATTTAATAATATAATTAAGGTTTATTTAATTATGATTAATTAATTATAATTGATTTATAATTAATTAAATCTTATTTATTGTGTAGTAATTGAACCGGTAGTCCGATTTAAGTGAAACGAAGACCCTTAGACTCAGAAAAATGACCCGATTCCATTAAAAATAATTATAAATCATAATTTCTTTCGGAAGCGAGTCATTTTGTGGTAGTTAATTGCTTGTAGGCCCTATTAGGGGTAGAATCGAGCCTAATAAATCCAGAAAAAATTATAAATTGAATCAGATAGTGTTTGTTAATGCGAGTTCAAGTCTAGTATCGATTCTAAACATAATTATGAGTCTAAAATCAATTATGTGCCTTATGTGCTATGTGTTTTACGTGCTTATGTGAACCTTATGTGTTATATAATTATATATGCGAGTCAGATAACATCGTATGGGTAGACGATTAGGGCTACGTGGTATCAATTCAAGATACACATATGAGATAAGCTATCTAAACAAATATCTTTCCATGATAGATTCAATATCCTCAAGGCGAATCAAGCAAGAGACATAAGGTAGTGAATCATACGAGGTGAAGTATGCGCCAGACAAGTTTTTCCCCTATTCTAAGTTCAGAATAATGAAATATACGCCACTTCCCATATCAATTACACTTTGATAATTATTATTCACGTATACTGATACACAATTATTGATTCTTGTTTCTATTTCATTCCGATTCTTGATTTCTCCCAATTTATTGAATCCTCTATTCATATTCCAATATTGATACCCTTACTTACATATACTATGATATATCCTGATGTTGGGATACATCGAAAGCATACCGATTATTCCGGATGCTAAGCTATGGACTGGATGGTTACAATGTGGGACGGGTATTAACCGAACCCTTTATTATGAGGCCATAGTTGTCTTGGTACCCCTTATGTTGGTTGGGTCTATGCAGTTGGGTATAGATCCGTACTGTATCCTGACTGATCAGCAGGTTATAATGCATATGTTGGTTCTTGTTTCCAGTCTCGTTTATTTGGCACTCGCTAGTAATGGCAAATTATGATTCTTTATAGAAACAGATGGTTGTTCAAACCAGCAGATTACCGGTTCATTTATTCTTCTCTCTTTACACTATATATATTATTGCAGGCTTGTTGAACAACTTTGGCTCACCCCCTTTTATTGTTGTTCATGTTGTTTTTCAGTTAAGGTAGAGAATGAAATCTATCAGAACCCGAGTAGGAAAGAAGCGAGTCAAGCAGCGAGACCCTCTTATACCAAGGGTATTTGTCCCTATCCCAGAAGAGAGCTTTGAGTTACCAGTTCAGGTGTAGCAGGAAGAGTAATAGTTGTAGTTTGAATAAAAGATGTTTAGTTTAAAATGTGAATAAAATAATGTTTTTTAATAAAGAGAGTTCTTGAGACGGATTGTTTAAACTGGTTTGTAATAAAGTTGGTATGTCGTTCTTGTTTTCAATCCTTAACCTTGAAAATATCCTGAGTAGTAGTAGTTCAGGGTAATTATTTTATTTATATCTTGCTTGTACAGGTTTAGTGAGTAGTTAGTGTTAATAATGCCCCAAATCTATATCCCGGATTTGGAGGGTGTTATACACGGGCTACAACTCTAGCTAATGAGGGTAATTAGAAAAAAATTGCATATACAAACATAAAAGAACAGTTCATTTTCTTAATACATTATCTAGAATTCAAATTGCATATATGTAATATCCGGGATATATCGTGTAATTATTTTTGCTAATAAATAATTATTATGTATGTTCAGTATTTATTCTGTGAATTATTTGTTAAATGTTAAATGTGTTTGGATGCTTAAAAATAATATTAATTAAGTATTTTAATTTTTATATGTCCAAAATAAAATATAAATAATTGTCATATCTTCCTATTTATTTTTAAGTTGATTTATGATTTTATAAGAAATATATGGATTTTATAAAATCTTTTTCCGAGTATTTAAAAACTATTTTATACAATCGGCAACCAACCGACGTCATCCGTTTTTACGTTTTTATACCCCGAAACTTTTTCGAGAACTCCTTCCTAACCCAATTGCAATATTTCGAGCATTTTCCATGTTTCGACTTTTTCGATCCGGCGTACGGTTTGTCCTGCATGGATCCTGGCGCAACATTTTCGATACATTATTCGTTTCGGTAAATCAATAAAACTCGTATTTTCGATAAACCGGATCTTTTTATTAAACTGTCACAATTATCACCTCGTAATACATGTAACCAGGCGCTGAGACCAAGACCGCAGTACAAATTATACTGGTTTGGATAATTATCCCGAAAACCAGTACCGTTTGGATCAGTTTTTATAAATAAACGTACCATTTTATATCCGAAATGATCCAACGGGATACTAATTTTCCGTAATTATAAATAACCTTTACCGTATTTTATTTCGTAATTATAGAAATTTACAGAGAAAATTCATATATTCATAAACCTTTCTGAAAATCAAACCAACAATCGGAGGTGTTATCGGAATCCGTTTGGAAAGCTCGAGTACTCAAAACGAAGGTCTTGAGGTGTACTATCAGAATCTGTGTTCCATATCACTGCAGAATCAAAGGTTTGTTTTCTGGAAATTTATTTATTTTTGAATTATTTTGATTAAAAATATGAATTTTTGTTCGGATGATTGTTTGAATAATTTGATGCTTGCATGTTGTAGAGCTTGTTTTCCTGATGATTTTCATATGTCATATGACTGATTTGGAGTTCAATAACATGTTCAAAATTGAGTTTAATCTTCGAATTTTAAAATTAGGGTTTATAACCCGTATGAATGTTTTTAATTGAATTTGGGGGTTTCTTATTTCGGGATATATAGATGTTGTGGTATAGTGGGTTGTGTTCCTTGTGAAATTTGCAATCTATTCGTACAAGTTTTTCAAATCGACGAGGTCTGTAGCGAAGGGAGTTGTATTTTAAAGTTTTCGTCGAACTCGCCGGAAACCGGCGAGTTTCTTGAACATTTTCCGGCCAACTCCGGGATAATTAGAATAAATTGATGGCATGGTTGTGTTTCTTGTGAAGTGTAGATGTGATCGGGAGGTTGTGAAGGTGTGACGGTGCTGGAGACGAGTTCTCCGGCGAACCCGTTGTTTTCCGGCGGGGTGAACTGCAAAATTGCAGTTTAGCCCCTCTATTTTTGTAGGTGATGAAGTTTAGTCCCCTAGGTTTCCAGAATTTGCATATTCTGGATTCTTGTTTTAAAATTATTTAAAAATCATATTTTCTATTTATTTTAATTATAAAAATCCGTTTTTAATTTCTGAAAATTCCAAAAATTATTATTTTAATTCCAAAAATTATTTTTAATTCAAAAATAAATCTGAATTAATTAGTTAATTAATTTCAGTTAATATTTAATTGATTAATTGGTCAATTAATTCGAAAATTAATTGATTAATTCATTTAGTTAATTATTAATTGATTTTAATTAATTATTTAATTAGATTTAATTATTTAAAAATGATTTAAGAATTCCGAAAAATAGTTTCGAGCTTTAAAATATTATTTTAAATTGTTTTCAAGGCTCGATAGTTATTATAAAATTGTTTTGAAGCCATATTTGTCTAACCGAACCCTGTATATTACTCTGAAATTGATCCAACGACCCGTTTTAATTCCGAAAAATGTTTTAAAAATCATTTTAAATACCCGAAAGCCTGTTTTAGACCCGAGGCTTCTTTATAAATGATATACCATTGATCGTTTGATGTGTTACATGTTATATGTGAATTGTTATCTGACTGTCTGTCTATATGTTCGGTGGTTACTTGTTTTTAGCGTAACTTTCAATCCGTTAATCGGATTTGGGTGAAACGAAAGGTAGATAGAAGTATGTTTCAAATAGAATCGTATAAGTTGAGTATTTATAGATGCTTATGATATGTGAGCAGAAGAGGCAAGGCGTAGGAAAGGGAAACAGATAGTCGAGGAGTAGACGGTTGTAATTGGAAGTTAGTGCAGTATAGCAAGCTAGTACCAAGTAAGTGTTCTGAACTTTCTCGAGATATATTGTAGTTGATTGATAGTCCTGTTCTATATTGCAAGTGCTTTGAAGCACTGAACCCTAAACCCTGATTTCTGTTATTGATCTTGAGCCGTAAACCTTATTCTTTCTAAACCATTGATTGTTGTACACCCAAATACGAACCACAAATCTACGATACTACTCCACAAATACATACAAACTAAATACCAAACACCGAATCAAATTACTTACATATTCAAATCATTGTACCTTATGCTTTGAAAGACCAAATCCTTGTAACCCTGAAACATTGATTCCTTTGTTACCCAATTCTTTCATTACCTAACAGCCAAGCTTTGAAATTGCCATATTAATCCCTTTTGAAGATTGAAACCATTTCATTATCGAACATCCAATGTTGTTTATGATTCCGTTTATTGCTTTACATTGTTTATTATGTTATTATGTTAGAATTGGATTGTTTTTATAAAATTGTGGACCAGATTCGTGGTCAGACCAGATTAATGGTCAAGTTAGGCCAATGTGTGCCTTGGATCTAGTAGTTAGAGCAGTGTTGTATGCTTTTCTCGGGGTTAATGCGTGACTGATCAGCAGCCTAACCTTGGTTTTTAAAATAAAAATATAATATCCAATTCTAAATCATAATTCATTGTTCACTTGATATCATAACCTTTTCAATTGATGATCATTATTCTCAGTCTTGTCATTGTGACTTGCTGAGCTAGTTACGTGGCGCCCTCCAAACCCGGGTCAGAAGTTTGTTAAAGTTTGTACTAATGCTTAATACTCAGTTCTGAGTTTGAATAGTTGGGATTTGGACGATTGTAATATAAAGTGTGTGTGTGGCTTGTGTGGATACTTTAACCTGTTGCGGTCCGTAGTAGTTGGTAAGTAGGGTGGGTCACAATATATTATTATTATCTTTGTTATTGTTATAAGTAGGTTATAAATAAGGTGTGTGTGTGTGTGTGGACCCCAAACTTCTGACCCGGGTTTGGAGGGCGCCACAGGTTTGGTATCAGAGCTACAGGTTATAAGTCACTGACACAAGCCTAGGTTGACGGGAATGGGTAAAGGGTTATGATTAGAAGTAAGGAATATAAAGATAGAACGTCGAGAGGTTAAGTGATACGGTATAATAGGTATTAGTATAATTCGCGTCGTGGTTCGAGATTCTTATATTGCGATATGATTTCAGATAGCAGCGATGTCCGACTCTTTCATCCCCGTATCAGCAGATCACTCAGAGCCTTCAGTTGGAGTACCATCTTCAGATCCATGTCCTGTTGTTCCACCAGCATTGGCTATTCTACCTCCAACTGTGTTGCAGCCCATACCACTACAGGCTATTCCACCCTCAGGCATGAGGCCACCTATCAGAGGACCCCCACCAGCTGATTCAGATTCCACTGGGCATTTTGCGAGTGCCCCATTCCAGTCTATATTGCATCCAGTTCCTTATTACCGGTATGAGGCTCTTTTATTGGAACGTGATTCCTTGTTGGCCCAGATCCGAGAGCTGCAGCATATCATCAGGACTACAGATGTTGATCGTGGTATGAGGGAGCTTCAAGAGGAGATCCATGTGACACGCATGATTCTTGAGGCTAGGCTACATGGAGCTACACTACCTGGCCGAGGCCCTGATGCACTTATGGGATGGACTACTGAGGTGATGGAGGACTTTGAGAGGCTGGGAGGACCAGAGTTTCCTTGGAGTTGAGCCAGAGATCCAGAGATGGAGATGCTTATCAGTGTTGTTATGGTTGTATAGTATGTATAGTAGTGTGTAATATGTAGCAGTAGACTTTTGAGTTATATTTATAGACTAGATCTGCTGACTAGTGAGTAGGTTGTTGTATCCTTTTGCTTTTACTTCTGAAGCATCTTTACGCTTGTACTACCTAAAACTTTTGATCCATATATATCAGTACCTTTTCTTTTCCTGCATTGTCATTTACTTTACTGCACCTGTTTTACTTTACCTTATTTATTGCACCAGTTATACCCCTGTGATACCATATACCCTGTTTCCATAACTGTTTATATTCTGTAAAGAAGCATGCAATTTACTTAGTTCAACTATTACAACTGTTTTCAAAATGAGATATGTCTGTTTTCCAAAATTTTTCTTTTATGTAAAGGATTTGATTTAAAAGCTAAATAAGTTGTTTGATTCTTTATAGAAATGCCTCCCAGAAGAAATACTCGCACCAACACCCAGAATGAAGAAACCAACAACAACAACAATAACAACCAAGATGATACAAACCAGAATGCAAACCCATGACCCATAGACCCAGCAATAGCCCAGATTCTCCAAATCTTGGCCCAACAAACAGTTCACCTGGCACAACAACAACAAAGACAGACCAACCCCCAGGTAACTTTTAAAACTTTACAGGCGGTAAACCCACCAGAATTTAAGGGTTCCTTAGAACTGATTGAAGCAAATGTTTGGTTAAAGGAAATAGAGAAGTCATTTGCCTTAGTGAAAGTGAAGGAAAAACAGAAGGTGGAGTTTGCGAGTTATTACTTGAAGAATGAGGCCACCTATTGGTGGGAGACTGTGAAGACATTGGAAGGTACAGATGTTATTACTTGGAAAAGGTTTAAGGAATTATTTTTAGAAAAATATTTTACCAAGTTTGTTCAGGATCAGATGGAGCTGAAGTTTCTAGAGTTAAAGCAAGGGAATATGTCGGTGGCGGATTATGAAAGTAAGTTTGAAGAGTTGTCAATGTATGTGTCGTCATATGTGGATACTGACAGGAAGAAGGCTAAGAGATTCCAGCAAGGTCTGAAGCCATGGATTAGAGGGAAGGTAGCCATTTTTGAATTAGATACCTATGCAGGAGTTGTACAGAAGGCCATGATTGCAGAGACAGAGAGAGAGATGTCCCAGAAGGAGAAGGAAAGTAAGAAGAGGAAGTTTGAAGGGAATGAAGGTCAGTCACAATCAAGGAAGTTTCCAAACTTTAAGAAGGGCAAGTTTCAGCCAGGGAGAAATTTTAATTTCAAAAGACAAAATGCAGGCTACGGAGGCCAGGGAAACCGTCCAGCCAATGTGAATCAGCCGAATCAGTTAAGGTTAACTATTCCAGATTGTCAGGTATGTGGGAAGAAACATGGAGGAGTTTGTAACAAGTTGAATGTAGTTTATTTCAAGTGTAACCAGAAAGGGCACTATTCGAGGGAGTGACGAAATCAGCCAACAAGAGAGCCAGCAAACAAGGATCAGCTTATCCGGAATCCAGCAGTTAAGGTTCCAGCTATTGGATTTACGTGCTTCAAATGTGGGAAGCCGAGACATATAGCCAGGGATTGCAAGACACCATCCCCAGTCAGTAATGCTTTGAGAATTATGGGATCTACCCCAGCATTAAATGAGACTCCAATGGCTAGAGTTTTTGATATGTCTGTGAAGGA
Organism: Apium graveolens; assembly: GCF_009905375.1. Lineage (NCBI taxonomy): Eukaryota > Viridiplantae > Streptophyta > Magnoliopsida > Apiales > Apiaceae > Apium > Apium graveolens. The sequence continues at coordinate 33,010,395 of NC_133651.1, forward strand.
CGCTATGCAGGATACTGATGTCATGGCAGGTACGCTTAATATGAATTCTTTATGTGCCAAAGTGTTAATAGATTCGAGAGCAACTCGATCGTTTATTTCTCAAGATTTTGTTAGTAAGTTAAATTTTCCAGTTGAGCATTTAAATGAAATAATGACTGTAGAATTAGAAAATCAAGTACGTGTATCTGTTAATCAAGTTTGTGGAAATTGTGAGATTGAGATTTCTGGTAGTAAGTTTTGTGTAGATTTGATACCATTTAAGTTAGGAGAATTTGACGTTATTTTAGGAATGGATTGGTTATCTAAGCACGACGCCCAGATATATTATTGAAATAAGAAGGTAATGGTGAAGACGCCAGATGAGAGGATAGTAACGTTTAAGGGCCAGAAGCAGGTAAAGAAATTCTTAACGATGATTCAAGCCAAGAAGTTACTACGACAAGGATGCGAGCATTTCGTGGCATATGTGATTGATAGAAGTCAGGAGCCAGAAAAACTTGAAGATATTCCAGTAGTAAATGAATTTCCAGATGTGTTTCCCGATGAGTTATCAGGATTTCCTCCAGACAGAGAAATTGAATTTGCGATTGACTTAGCACCTGGAGCGGAACCAGTATCCAAGGCCCCGTACAGAATTGCGCCCGTTGAAATGAAGGAACTAGCAAAGCAATTACAAGAGTTGTTAGAGAAAGGAGTAATCAGACGCAGTGTATCCCTGTGGGGTGCACCAGTACTATATGTCAAGAAGAAGGATGGAAGCATGAGACTGTGCATCGACTATCGGGAGCTCAACAAGCTTAAAATCAAGAACAAGTATCCGTTACCCAGAATTGATGATTTGTTTGACCAATTGAAGGGAGCCAAGTACTTCTCCAAGATCGGCTTAAGATCGGGATATCATCAACTAAAGATTAAGCCAGAAGATATACCAAAGACAGCTTTCAGGACGAGGTATGGACATTATGAATTTTTAGTGATGTCTTTTGGATTAACCAATGCCCCAACAGCGTTTATGGACCTGATGAATAGAATTTTCAAGGAATACTTGGATAAGTTCGTTATTGTGTTTATAGACGATATTTTGATATATTCAAAGACGGAAGAGGATCATGCAGAACATTTAAGAACAGCTTTGGAGATTTTAAGGAAAAAGAAGTTATATGCTAAATTCTCGAAGTGTGAATTTTGGCTACAAGAGGTTCAGTTCTTAGGACATATAGTCATTAATGAAGGGATCAAAGTGGACCCAACAAAGATTGAAGCAATTATAAATTGGGAAAGACCGAGAACACCAATAAAGGTAAGAAGTTTCTTGGGATTAGCAGGATATTATCGTCGATTCGTTCAAAATTTCTCAAGGATTGTAACACCATTGACAAAGCTTACACGGAAGAATGAAAAGTTTATATGGAACGATAAATGCGAAGAAAGTTTTCAGGAATTGAAGCGAAGATTAATCACGACACCTATTTTGTCACTTCCCGACGATCAAGGAAATTTCATAATTTATAGCGATGCTTCTCATAAAGGACTCAGATGTGTCCTGATGCAGCATAATAAGGTGATTGCGTATGCGTCAAGGCAACTGAAACCACATGAACAGAAATATCCTACTCATAATTTGGAGCTAACAGCCATAGTTTTTGCTTTGAAAATTTGGAGACATTATCTATATGGAGAAAAATGTGAGATTTACACGGATCATAAAAGCTTGAAGTACATATTCACACAGAAGGAACTTAATATGAGACAGAGGAGATGGTTAGAATTGATCAAGGATTACGACTGTATAATTAACTATCATCCCGGTAAAGCAAACATTGTAGCGGACGCGTTGAGTCGAAAAGAAAAATTAAATGTATTATTAGTACCTGAGGAGATATATAAGGAATTTCAGAAACTGGAATTGGAGATTAGGGTTTGCAAGCCTGATGAAGCGAAAATGTATAGTATGACTTTTCAGCCGGAGTTGTTAGAGAAGATAAGGAAGTGTCAAGAAGAGGTAATGAATCAGGACATAAACCATCTGGTAGGTGAAGAATTGTGCACGCAAAAGGACGATCAAGGTATTCTTAGGTTTTCTTCTAGAATTTGGATTCCACCAGTGACGGAGTTGAAGAATGAAATTTTACAAGAAGCTCATAATTCAAGGTATTCAATCCATCCAGGAATACCAACATGTACAGAGATTTAAAAGAAAATTATTGATGGCCAGATATGAAGAAGGAAATTATGGAATGGGTTAGCAAATGTTTTACATGTCAGAGAGTTAAAGCAGAGCATCAGAGACCAAGTGGATTGCTATAGCCATTGGAGATTCTAGAGTGGAAGTGAGAGCATATTGCCATGGATTTCATAGTGGGATTACCAAGGACAAAAGCTAATCATGATGCCATCTGGGTTATAGTGGATAGACTTACCAATTCAGCTCATTTTCTGCCTATAAATGAAAGATTTTCACTCGATAAGTTGGTCCATATATACCTAAAGGAAATTGTAGTTCGTCATGGAGTTCCTGTGTCTATTGTATCTGATCGAGATCCAAGATTTAATTCAAGATTTTGGAAGAGTTTTCATGAATGTTTGGGAATGAGACTGAATATGAGTACGGCTTACCATCCACAGACGGACGACCAGAGTGAAAGAACGATCCAGACAATCGAAGACATGTTACGTGTTTGTGCTATTTATTTCAAAGGAAGTTGGGACGAGCATTTACCTCTGGTAGAATTTGCTTACAATAACAGTTATCACGCCAGTATTGGGATGCCACCCTACGAAGCCCTTTATAGACGTAAATGTAGATCTCCAGTGTATTGGGACGAAGTAGGAGAACGCAAAATACTTGGACCTGAATTAGTGCAGCAGACAAATGAAGTTGTTGAAGTTATCCAGAAGAGATTGATAGCAACACAAGACCGTCAAAGGAAATATGCAGATCAATCAAGGAAATACATGGAATTCGAAGAAGGGAATTTGGTATTACTAAAAGTATCACCGTGGAAGGGATTAACGAGGTTTGGAAAGAAAGGAAAGCTGAGGCCAAGATATGTCGGACCTTTTGAGATTTAAAGCGCATTGGCAAAGTAGCTTACGAGTTGGCGTTACCTCCACATATGGAGCATATTCACAATGTTTTTCACGTATCGATGCTTAAGAGGTACAATCCAGACTCTAGGCATGTAATAGAATATGAGTCAATAGAGCTTCAGGCAGACTTGTCATATGTAGAGAGTCCGATATAAATTCTAGAGGAAAGAGAGAAAGTATTGAGAAATAAAGTGGTAAAGCTAGTAAGAGTATTGTGGAGAAACCCAAAGGTTGAAGAGTCAACCTGGGAGTTAGAAAGTGATATGAGAGAAAGGTACCCTCATTTGTTTTCTTAGGAGATTCTGAGGACAGAATCCTTTTAAGGGGGAAGGATGTAATATCCGGGATATATCATGTAATTATTTTTGCTAATAAATAATTATTATGTATGTTCAGTATTTATTCTGTGAATTATTTGTTAAGTGTTAAATGTGTTTGGATGTTTAAAAATAATATTAATTGAGTATTTTAATTTTTATATGTCCAAAATAAAATATAAATAATTGTCATATCTTCCTATTTATTTTTATGTTGATTTATGATTTTACAGGAAATATATGGATTTTATAAAATCTTTTTCCGAGTATTTAAAAACTATTTTATACAATCGGGAACCAACCGACGTCATCCGTTTTTACGTTTTTATAACCCGAAACTCTTCCGAGAACTCCTTCCTAACCTAATTGCAATATTCCGAGCATTTTCTATGTTTTGACTTTTTCGATCCGGCGTACGGTTTGTCCTGCGCGGGTCCCGGCGTAACATTTTCGATACATTATTCGTTTCGATAAATCAATAAAACTCGTATTTTCGATAAACGAGATCTTTTTATTAAACTATCACAATTATCACCTCGTAATACGTGTAACTAGGCGCTGAAACCAAGACCGCAGTACAAATTGTACTGGTTTGGATAATTATCCCGAAAACCGGTACCGTTTGGATCAGTTTTTATAAATAAACGTACCATTTTATATCCGGAATGATCCAACAGGATACTAATTTTCCGTAATTATAAATAGCCTTTATCGTATTTTATTTCTTACCGAAAATCATTTGCAAACAATAATAATAGAAATTTACAGAGAAAATTCATATATTCATAAACCTTTCTGAAAATCAAACCAACAATCGGAGGTGTTACCGGAATCCATTTGGAAAGCTCGAGTACTCAAAACGAAGGTCTTGAGGTGTACTATCAGAATCTGTGTTCCATATCACTGCAGAATCAAAGGTTTATTTTCTGGAAATTTATTTATTTTTGAATTATTTTGATTAAAAATATGAATTTTTGTTCGGATGATTGTTTAAATGATTTGATGCTTGCATGTTGTAGAGCTTGTTTTCCTGATGATTTTCATATGTCATATGACTGATTTGGAGTTCAATAACATGTTCAAAATTGAGTTTAATCTTCGAATTTTAAAATTAGGGTTTATAACCCGTATGAAAGTTTTTAATTGAATTTGGGGGTTTCTTAATTCGGGATATATAGATGTTGTGGTATAGTGGGTTGTGTTCCTTGTGAAATTTGCAATCTATTCATACAAGTTTTGCAAATCGACGAGGTTTGTAGCGAAGGGAGTTGTATTTTAAAGTTTTCGTCGAACTCGCCAGAAACCGGCGAGTTTCTTGAACATTTTCCGGCCAACTCCGGGATGATTAGAATAAATTGATGGCATGGTTGTGTTCCTTGTGAAGTGTAGATGTGATCTGGAGGTTGTGAAGGTGTGACGGTACCGGAGACGAGCTCTCCGGCGAACCCGTAGTTTTCCGGCGGGGTGAACTGGCAAATTGCAGTTTAGCCCATGTATTTTTATAGGTGATGAAGTTTAGTCCCCCAAGTTTCCAGAATTTGCATATTTTGGATTCCTGTTTTAAAATTATTTAAAAATCATATTTTCTATTTATTTTAATTATAAAAATCCGTTTTTAATTTCTGAAAATTCCAAAAATTATTATTTTAATTTCAAAAATTATTTTTAATTCAAACATAAATCTGAATTAATTAGTTAATTAATTTCAGTTAATATTTAATTGATTAATTGGCCAATTAATTCGAAAATTAATTAATGAATTGATTTAATTAATTATTAATTGATTTTAATTAATTATTTAAAAATGATTTAAAAATTCCAAAAAATAGTTTCGAGCTTTAAAATATTATTTTAAATTATTTTCAAGGCTCTATAATTTTTATAAAATTGTTTTGAAGCCAGATTTGTCTAATCGAACCCTGTTTATTACTCGGAAATTGATCCAATGACCCGTTTTAATTCCGAAAAATGTTTTAAAAATCATTTTAAATACCCAAAAGCCTGTTTACGACCCGAGGCTTCATTATAAATGATATACCATTGATTGTTTGATGTGTTACGTGTTATATGTGAATTGTTATCTGACTGTCTGTCTATATGTTCGGTGTTTACTTGTTTATAGCGTAACTTTCAATCCGTTAATCGGATTTGGGTGAAACGAAGGGTAGATAAAAGTATGTTTCGAATAGAATCGTATAAGTTGAGTATTGATAGATGCTTATGATATGTGAGCAGAAGAGGCAAGGCGTAGGAAAGGGAAACAGATAGTCGAGGAGTAGACGGTTGTAATTGGAAGTTAGTGCAGTATAGCAAGCTAGTACCAGGCAAGTGTTCTGAACTTTCTCGAGATATATTGTAGTTGATTGATAGTCCTGTTCTATATTGCAAGTGCTTTGAAGCACTGAACCCTAAACCCTGATTTCTGTTATTGATCTTGAGCCGTAAACCTTATTCTTTCTAAACCATTGATTGTTGTACACCCAAATACGAACCAAAAATCTACGATACTACTCCACAAATACATACAAACTAAATACCAAACACTGAATCGAATTACTTACATATTCAAACCATTGTACCTTATGCTTTGAAAGACCAAATCCTTGTAACCCTGAAACATTGATTCCTTTGTTATCTAATTCTTTTATTACCTAACAGCCAAGCTTTGAAATTTCCATATTGATCCCTTGTGAAGATTGAAACCATTTCATTATCGAACATCCAATTTTTTTATGATTCCGTTTATTGCTTTACATTGTTTATTCTGTTATTATGTTAGAATTGGATTGTTTTTATAAAATTGTGGACCAGATTCGTGGTCAGACCAGATTAATGGTCAAGTTAGGCCAATGTGTGCCTTGGATCTAGTAGTTAGAGCAGTGCTGTGTGCTTTGCTCGGGGTTAGTACGTGCTGATCAACAACCTAACCTTGGTTTTTAAAATGAAAATATAATATCCAATTCTAAATCATAATTCATTGTTCACTTGATCTCAAAACCTTTTCACTTGATGATCATTATTCTCAGTCTTGTCATTGTGACTTGCTGAGCTAGTTAGCTCATTTGTGCGATGTTGTTTATGTTCTTTTCCAGTTAAGAAGGAACCAGTTGGTAGCGAGGATCCCCAGTCCAGCGCGAGAGCTAGGGGTTCAGGTTGATCGAGTTAAGCTAGTAGGCATCTTTTTGAGATAATTTAAGTTTATAAAAGTTTGCAATAATGCTTAATACTCAGTTCTGAGTTTGAATAGTTGGGATTTGGACGATTGTAATACTAAGTGTGTGTGTGGCTTATGTGCATACTTTAACTTGTTGCGGTCCGTGGTAGTTGGTAAGTAGGGTCACTGCATATTATTATTATCTTTGTTATTGTTATGAGCATGTTATAAATAAGGTGTGTGTGTGTGTGTGGACCCCAAACTTCTGACCCGGGTTTGGAGGGTGCCACAGGTTTGGTATCAGAGCTACAGGTTATAAGTCACTGACACAAGCCTAGGTTGACGAGAATGGGTAGAGGGTTAGGATTAGAAGTAAGGAATATAAAGATAGAACGTCGAGAGGTTGAGTGATACGGTATAATAGGTATTAGTATGATTCGCGTCGTGGTTCGAGATTCTTATATTGCGATATGATTTCAGATAGCAGCGATGACCGACTCTTTCATCCCCGTATCAGCAGATCACTCAGAGCCTTCAGTTGGAGTACCATCTTCAGATCCACGTCCTGTTGTTCCACCAGCATTGACTATTCTACCTCCACCTCGTGTTGCAGCCCGTACCACTACAGGCTATTCCACCCCCAGGCATGAGGCCACCTATCAGAGGACCCCCACTAGCTGATTCAGATTCCACTGGGCATTCAGTTGCGAGTGCCCCATTCCAGTCTACATTGCATCCAGTTCCTTATTACCGGTATGAGGCTCTTTTATTGGAACGTGATTCCTTGTTGGCCCAGATCCGAGAGCTGCAGCATATCATCAGGACTACAGATGTTGATCGTGGTGTGAGGGAGCTTCGAGAGGAGATCAATGTGACACGCAGGATTCTTGAGGCTAGGCTACATGGAGCTACACTACCTGGCCGAGGCCCTGATGCACTTATGGGATGGACTACTAAGGTGATGGAGGACTTTGAGAGGCTGGGAGGACCAGAGTTTCCTTGGAGTTGAGCCAGAGCCTATAAGTGTTGTGTGACCTAATAAGTGGTATCAGAGCTTTTCTGTTAACACACATACAATAAAGATCCAAATCACAATCATGTCTGAAGAAACACAAACCCCAACTAAGCCCACCAATACTCAAGAAACTCAAAACACTCAAACCCACAGTCGATATGAGACTATTAGGGTTCCCATACTGAGTCCTTCTGAGTATCCCATATGGAAAGTGAAGATGGCTATGTTTCTGGAAGCTACAGATCCAGAATACCTTGACAGAATTAATGAAGGACCATATAAGCCTACCAAGCTCTCTATTGTAGTTGTTAATCAACCAGCAAAGACCATACCAAAGGAGAGAGGTGAATCCACACCTGAAGATATCTCATCAATTGCCAAGGATGCAAGAGTAAGGCACTTGTTGCACAGTGCAATTGATAATGTCATGTCAAACAAGGTAATTGGATGCAAGACTGCAAAGGAGATATGGGATGCTTTGGAGATAAGATGCTAGGGAACTGATGCAATCAAAAAGAACAGGAGGACTATACTCACTCAAGAGTATGAGCACTTTGACTCAAAAGCTGATGAGTCATTAACTGATTTGTATGACAGTTTTGTCAAACTCTTGAATGATCTGTCACTGGTGGACGAGGAATATGATATTGAAGATTTAAATCTAAAATTCCTTTTAGCTCTTTCTGAAAATTGGGATTTGAAGTCTACTACCATAAGAGACAACTATGACCTTACTGAAACTACTCTTGATTAAATTTATGGTATGCTCAAGACTTATGAACTTGAGATGGATCAAAGGAGCAATAGGAATGAAAGAAAGTCAAGGACAGTTGCTCTTAAAGCTGAGAAGGAGTCTCTTAAAGTTGTTATCTCAAAGAAGGGAAAATGAAAGGCTCTCATCATAAAGTCTGATTCAGAGTCATCATATTCTGATGATGATGATTCAGAAACTGAAAGTTTATTTGAAGTTGATGTTGATGCAGAGATGATGCAACGGTGTGCTCTTATGGTGAAGGGTATCACAAAGATAGCCTACAAGAAATTCAGAAAGGGCAAGAAGTTTTCCAGGAAAGGTGGAAGTTCTGATAAGGAAGGGTTTAGAAAGTCTGAAGGCAAAGGAGGAAAGTCTGACAGAGGAGACAACTCAAATGTCAAATGCTACAATTGTGGTGAAAGAGGTCACATATCTCCTGACTGCAAGAAAGGAAAAAGTGATAAAGGCAATGCACTTGTCACAAAAAAGAAAAGCTGGACAGACACTTCCGATTCTGAAGATGAGGTGAACTATGCCTTGATGGCAAATGCTGATAGCAGTACTGACACTGCTGAATTAAAGGTACCTGAAACAACCTTTGATTTTCATACTGATGATATTAATGAGTTGAGATTATACCTTAAAACCATGTTCATTAGTTTTAGAGATCATAATTTAACATATGAAAGATTAACATCTGAAAGTCTTGCTCTTATAAACAGAAATGACTATTTAGAAAAGGAGTTAGTTTTTCCTCATCAAACTAAGAAAGAAAGAGATGAGGCTTTGTATGTTAGAGATGAAGTACTAAAATTGAATGAATCTCTAAAAACTGATTTAGAAAAGGAAAGAGAGGTCATCAGAACTTGGACTAACTCTGGCAGGACAACTCAGAATTTACTAAGTAGTGGAAACTGGAAAGAGGGCTTAGGTTATGGAGATGATAAAAGTGAGAAAGGAACTATGCAAATTGAGCCAATTGTTGTTAAACAGACTGCTAAGCCAAAGGTAAATCCTGTTAAATTTGTAGCAAAAACTGTTATGTATGATTCTAAAAAGATGAAAGATTCTAAGACGAAAGTAAAAGAAAAGTCAACTTCTGACAAATTAAAACAGGATAAACCAGCTGAAATTAACATAGGCTTAATGACAAAGAAGCAGCTTAAGCATAAGCTGAAAGAGATTAGAAATGTGAACAAGGTGAAGGAAGCTAGGAAAAATAGGAATGGAAAGGAATGTGTGAATAAAAGCAATAATTATATGCCTGTTCCTAATGCTCCTAGAAAAAAATGTTACAACTGTGGTAACTCTAACCATCTTGCTTCTTTTTGCAGGAAAAATAAAGATATAAACTCTTTACCTCCTAAATCAGGAGTTAAGAGTCAGTCTGTTAGGTTTAAACCACAAAATCCTTGTTTTCATTGTGGTAGTTTATGGCATTCCATTTATACTTGTAAGGAATATCATAGTTTGTACTATGACTATTATCAAATAAAACCTTCTTTGAAAAAAGTTAGTGTAATTCCTTCTAGTGTAAATTCTGATGCAAAGTCTGATATAAAGTTTGATAATCAGCATGTTAGCATAAATTCTGAAATTAAATCTGCTGCAAATGCTAACAAACTTAAAAAGGCCAAAGGATCCAAGCAAGTTTGGATCCTTAAATCTAACCAATAGTGGTCTTTGTGTTTGCAGGATAACAGGAAAAACATCCCAGTTCTGGACAGTGGATGTTCAGGACATATGACTGGAAATTAAGCCCTGCTGTTAGATTTTGTGGAGAAAGCTGGCCCAGGAGTTTCTTATGGAGATGGCAACATGGGAAAACTCTGGGATATGGCAATATCAATCTTGGGAATGTCATCATTGAAACAGTAGCTCTTGTCTCAGGACTTAAACACAATCTGCTAAGTGTGAGTCAAATCTGTGACAGATGTTATCATGTGGATTTCTTTGAAGAACACTATGAAGTTGTAAGTAATTCTAAAGGCAAAGTGGTTCTGAAATGTTACAGACATGGTAACATATATGAAGCCAGACTTTTAACAAATTACGATGGTTCTGCAATATGTCTGTTGAGTAGAGCATCAATTGAAGAAAGCTGGAATTGGCACAAGAGACTCTCTCATTTAAATTTCAACAATATAAATGAGCTAGTAAAGAAAGATCTTGTGAGAGGACTGCCAAAATCAGTATTTGCTCGTGATGGCCTTTGTGATTCATGTCAAAAGGCAAAACAAAGAAAATCTTCATTCAAGAGCAAAACTGAATCCTCAATTCTTGAGCCTTATCACTTACTGCATGTTAATCTATTTGGTCCAGTCAATGTCATGTCAATTGCAAAGAAGAAATATGCTATGGTTATAGTGGATGAGTTCACAAGATACACTTGGGTGTATTTCTTGCACAAGAAGAATGAAACTGCATTTACTCTAACTGATTATATCAGACAGCTGGATAAGTTAATCAAAGATTCTGTTAAAATAATAAGAAGTGATAATGACACTGAGTTCAAGAATTCAATCATGGAAGAGTTCTGCAAAGAGCATGGAATAAAGTAGGAATTTTCTGCACCTGGAACTCCACAGCAAAATGGAGTTGTAGAAAGAAAGAACATGACTCTCATTGAAGCTGCACGAACTATGCTTGATGAAGCAAAGCTACCAACCTATTTTTGGGCTGAAACTGTGTAGACAGCTTGTTTTACACAGAATGCTGCACTCATAAACAAGCATGAAAAAACACCATATGAGATGGTGAAGAAAAAGAAGCCAAATCTGAAATACTTTCATGTATTTGGATGTAAATGTTTTGTTCTTAAGACTCATCTTGAACAGCTGTCAAAATTTGGTCTAAAAGCTGATGAAGGAATTTTTGTTGGATATACACTTTCCACAAAAGCCTTCAGAGTCTACAATTTAAGAACATGGGTTGTCATGGAATCTATTAATGTGTCTTTTGATGATAAAAAGATTACTGGACTTGAAGATTTCAATGATCATGATCAGCTGAGATTTGAAAATGAAGATTCAAATTCTGATTTTGTAAATTTTGATGGCTTAAATCCTGATCCTGTAAGTTCTGACGGGTAAAATTCTGATGTCATTGAAACTGTGGTAACTACTCCAAAGGAAAATGCACCTGTTCAGGGGAAGCAAGCTGAAAATCCTACCACAACTCAAGACTCTCAAGAAGCATCAGAACCTGTCACTAGCTTTTCAAGTTCTGATTCATCAAGTTCTGATGAGCCAAATTCTGATAATTCTGGAAACTCTGATTTTTCAAATCCCGAAGGATCCAACTCAAATTTTGAAGTCTCAGAGAGCATAACTACAGGGGGAGCATCAGATAATGCTGATGGAGATAGCATGGATCATGGGGGAGGATCCAGTTCTAGAAATCAACTTCCATCTGCAAAGAAGTGGACCAAATCACATACACCTGACTTAATAATTGGAGATCCTGAAGCAAGTACCAGAACTAGAACAACAACATCAAATAAATGTCTCTATCATTCCTTTCTATCTCAGTCTAAACCAAAGAAAGTGGAAGAAGCTCTTCAAGATGCTGATTGGGTGCAAGCAATGCAGGAAGAGTTAAATGAATTTGAAAGAAATAAAGTCTGGACCCTAGTGCCAAGACCAAAGAACAGATCCATTGTTGACACAAAATGGGTGTTCAGAAACAAAACTGACAGTGATGACATAATTACAAGAAACAAAGCAAGGCTGGTTGCTAAAGGTTACTCTCAACAGGAGGGTATTGATTATGATGAAATATTTGCACCAGTTGCTAGATTGGAAGCCATAAGAATATTTTTGGCTTATGATGCTCACAAAAAGTTTAAAGTCTTTCAAATAGATGTGAAAAGTTCTTTTCTCAATGGAGAGTTGGAAGAAGAGGTATATGTTAAACAACCTCCAGGATTCGTAGATCCAAAATTTCCTAATCATGTCTATAGACTTGATAAAGCACTTTATGGCCTTAAGCAAGCTCCAAGAGCATGGTATGAGACTTTAGCTCAATTCCTTATGGAAAGTGGATTTAACAGAGGAACAATTGATAAAACACTGTTCTACCTCAACCATGGAAAGGACTTACTTTTGGTACATATATATGTTGATGATATCATCTTTGGTTCTATAAATGCCAAACTCTGTGAAAGGTTTGCAAAGCTAATGCAGTCAAGATATCAAATGAGTATAATGGGAGAACTTATCTATTTTCTGGGACTTCAAGTCAAGCAAAATGAAGAAGGTACTTTCATAAATCAATCCAAGTACACCAGAAATTTACTGAAGAAATTTAGAATGCAAGACTGTTCAACTGCATCCACTCCTATGGCCACTACAACCAAGTTAGATAAAGATACTGGAGTATCAGTAGATATTACTAACTACAGAGATTTCAGGCTGATCCAAGAGAACCTCATCTAATAGTTGTGAAAAGAATTTTCAAGTACCTCAAGGGTATAGCTGATCTAGGATTGTGGTATTCTAGAGAATCATATTTTAAGCTAATAGGTTACTCAGATACAGATTTTGCAGGATGCAAAATAGACAATAAACACACTAGTGGAAGCTGCCAATTTCTTGGAGGCAGATTGGTTTCTTGGTTTAGCAAGAAACAAAAATCAATTTCCACATCAACTGCAGAAGCAGAATATATTGCTGCAGGAAGCTGTTGTGCACAGATTCTTTGGATGAAGAATCAATTACTGGACTATGGGTTAGCATTTTCTAAAATACCCATTTACTGTGATAATAAAAGTGCTATTGCTATGACAGGTAATCCAGTTCAACACTCAATGATAAAGCACATCAATATTAGGTACCATTTCATAAGGGAACATGTGATGGAAGGTACAGTGGAATTGCATTTTGTTCCAACAGATCAACAACTAGCAGATATCTTCACCAAACCACTATGTGAAGCTACTTTTACAAGACTGGTAAATGAACTTGGAATGGTTTCAGGTTCTTTCTCAAAATCTGCTTAGTTTTTGTTCTCATGTATCAGACTTTATGATCAGTATTTACAGATTGTCTAATCTCCATGTAATCTATGCTTAAATTGTAATATATTAAATACTGATTATTATCTGATGTGATTCTATATACTCTGATAGTGTTTTGAATGTTCTGTGACTATTCACTCCAATGAGGATTACTGTGCTAGAAGCTGGCCTAATAGTCTTTAACATACTAGAAATCCCATGTTTGAATTAGTTATTTATGTGGAAATCAATTACACAAGCAAATTCTGATTTTGAGCTTAGTCAAATTTACTTAGTGTATCTTATTACTAAGTCACAAACTAGATTTTTGCTTCTTATTTGTCAAATTTTGATGTCAGTAAATCTTAAGGATGAACTACATGCTTGATAAGCCTCACTTATCTGCAGTAACTTCATCTAAATTCTGATCATCAGAATTTATCTCCACAATTGGAGTTGTTGGTATCTCAGCCTGTAAGATAGGAGAAGTAGCAATAGTTGGCTGAACTGCAGTAGGAGCTTCCAGATAGAGCACAGTTGGAATGATCAGCCTATGAAGGTCAATTTCAGGACTTAATCCTGAATCAAAAATTAATATTGTGTATCTAATTAATATTAATTAGAGTAGTTATATAAGATACTTTGTGTATCTTATCACCTTTAGATAAGGAATGCGACTAATTTACAGGAGAAGATCTGGACTAAAACAAAAGAAGATATGCATGAAGAGTTAGAGGACTAGAAGACTTGTAGAAGATATCTGATTGATATATTTTAGGAGACAGAATTATATTCCATATTAATTAGAATATATCTTGTAACTGTGTACTATATAAACACAGCTTAGGGTTTACACTATATGTGTTATCATTATCGAGAAGATTAAACATTGTAACCTAGTAGCTCTTAGTGATATTGTTCATCACTGAGAGAGAACAACAGTTCTATTGTAACAGAGTTTATTTGAATATACTTGATCTTTGTTACATACTTGTGTTGAAATCGATTTGATTGTAAAAACACTATATTCAACCCCCTTCTATAGTGTTGTGTGACCTAACAATATATTTGTATGCAATATACACAGAGAATGAGATTATTAACCTTCATTTTTCTTTTTCAATTGTTGCTCTCTCTCTCTCTCTCTCTCTCGCTCGGTCTCTCTGGTGGCTGCTTATAATGAATTATTAGGGCTTTGGGATGTTGCTATATTTCATAAGCTTCGTGTATTGGGCTTTTCAATAGCAACCCATTTCTATTCTTTCTGTTTAGGCCAGAGGTCCATCCTTTTTTGTCATTGACTCATTTTATGTTAAATACGATTCTCTGTTAGTTTTTATTCTTTTTAAAAAATGTATAATGAATATTTGTCTTTTGCACTTATATGAAAACACCTTGCTTAGTTTAAATTTAAATTCAATAAATTTATTTGAAATTATTTTATATATTAATAATGTTCAATTGTGAAAAAAAGATTGTTTTGATATTTATTTATATGTACTTCATTTAAAACTCAATTATATATTTATTAATTTATATTTATTTATTGTTTTGAATAATAAATAAATTCAACTATATATTGTAAATCAATCCACTAATGACTCTATAAGTTTTTAAACTTTCAATTACACTAATATTATTATTTTTGAAAAATAAATAAAATATGTATTTCAAAAATAACTAATCTAATTAATATTGTATTCAATATTTCTTTATGAAAAATGAAGAAATTCAAAAATATAAAAATATTATAAATAAATCTATTAGTGACTTGTTAAGTTTTATAAAGCGTTCAATTTATCATTATAATATTTTAAATCACTGCACTAATATTATTAACTTCTAAAAATAAATAAAATATATATTTCAATTATTATTTCATTTCTATGTAAAAAATTACTAATTAGTTAAATTCAAAAAGATCATCTTTAATTATAAATGTCATTTTGGTAACACATTTTGACTCTACCGCAACATCAAAAAAAAGGGGTTACGGTAGACATTGGTTTTGAAGGCTACTATTACACTTTTCTTTGCAACCCCACCGTGAAGGGTTGCAGAATCCAATCTATGGCATAGTGCAAGAAAGGAATGAATATTTACATGTTATATTCAAGGTGCTTCTCTAGACTGAGCTGATTATTTCCTTTTCCTTGAAACCCTTATTTTATTTCCCAACCTCTTATCATTCTCCTCAATCTGGTTAGAAAGTTGTCTAAAAAATTCAGCTTCACTTTCATTGTTGATATCCAGCATCTTCTGCATTTCTTTGAGTGTATCATTGCTTGATATTTGCAGCTGGTCTTCAAGTCTCAAAAATCTCATGACAAACTATTCATCTCTAAACTCCATCATCTAGTGGGGTCTCAAATGCACTCTATCACCAGTATATGGGATAGTCAAAACTCTAGGTAGTGCATTTGGATCTCTCCAGCTTTTTCTGATTTGGCTGATCTTGCTGAGAATTTCTGATTTGGCTACCTTAGTGAATCCAAAACCTTTCTTCATAGAAGAAAACACCTTCACTAAGACACTATAGACTTCATTGAGAATTCTGTAGAGAGGCCATGTAATCTCCTTGCCACCCTTTTATCTAAACACCAATCTCTTTGGCAGCTTGTATGAAGCATTAATCCCTCTTATCTCTTCTAGCTCATCCAGATAGAGATTGATGTCTGAGAATTCTTTGATGTCACATATGAAGAGTTGATCTTCCCTATTGACTGTGGGCTTTGGCTTGGAGATGAATTTGAATTGAGGTGGGTTGGTCTTGATTCCTTTGTGTTTCCTTCTTGGAGTCTTCTGTTTGACTGGTAGTGGAAGGTTTAGATCAGTCAAAGGTAAGTTGTCGCAATCTATGGGTTCATCCTTAGGTATAACTGGTTCACCATGGAAATTGATACCTGGATAAACCTTGAATTCAATTGGCTCCACAGTGGACATAATTAGTTGACTTAAGGTTGTAGATTGTGTTGGCTCAGCTTCCATTTCTTCATCTTCAATAATCTTCCTCTTGGCTCTAACCTTCCAGTACCCTTTTACTGACTTCTTTGGAGTTTGCTTTTCTTCAGATAAAGATTTCTCAGTTCTAGTTGAAGTTGCAGGAATTTCTAATTTTTTTTGAACTTCTTTAATGGTCTGCTTATTACTCCTTTTCTGAGCTCCTAGTCTTCTCCCTTCTTCATCTTTAGCTTCTCCAAACTAAGGGTGCCCATTCATGAAACATAGCATCTTTCCACATCTATAAATTCTTGTTATTCTTTGCCTTAAGGTGACATCTTTTATTATTTTGAACTGGCAATTGATGCACCCATCAGCTTTTCTTCATCAGGTCTAGGAGAAGAGTAATCAACCAACATTGGGTGCTTTGTTGACATTGTGGCACTTGCTTGTTTAGGCTTTAGCACCACAAAGTTCTTGAATTCATTCTTCATTGAAGATTCACCCTTCTCCCCTTTTCCTAGCTTCATTTCTTCCAAGGTAATTGGCTTCAACTGTGTGGAATACCTCACATATTTTTCTTGATTAGTAGTTGAGCCAAAGACTTGTGCAATTATGTCATCAATCTGTTTTTTTCTTTTCTTTCATCTTGAGCTCAGCTGTTGCAAGATTGATTAGATCAATGCTTTCCTAGCATGGTGGCTTTGAGATAGTAATAGCTAGCACTATCACTTTGCTAACTTGAATGTGCACATCCTCCCCCCTTTTTGTTAGCATCAAGTAAAGTAGGGTTTGAAGTTTAAGAAGCCACCAACTGTTGAAGAAGTTGAGTGTGTGTGGCTTAACCTTCCAGTATCTTGGCCACAGAGTGTTCAACTTTGGAGAGTCTGTCTATGAGGGCCTCAACTTTCCTTGCCAAGTCACTTTATTTCCTGAGTTTGAGCTACACATCTCTCATAGTTGACTTAGGAAGTTTTTGTTCAATATTCTCATTCAAATATTTCTTAATAGCCTCAATTTCATTCTTCATGTCATCCAGATCTTGAGTCTGTTTGAGATTTTTAAATTTGTGCAGTTGGAGAGACTCAAGATGGTCTTCTAACAGAACTTTAGTGTTGTCATCTTTAGTGGCTTGAATGGCTGACTGAGTCTGACTGATTAGCTTGAACATTGTTGATGTGAAATGATGGTAGTTGTAATCCTTACTAAGCATCCATTCTTGAGTTTGTGTAGAAGAACTAGGGCCTTCATCTCCCCCTAAGTTGGAGCTAGATTTATCATCAAAATCATCTTCAAACTCAGAATCACCATGAGCTCCAAAGTTTGAGTCCACATCATCAGCTGTAGGAGGTAGAGAGGACAAAACATCATTAGCCCTCTGCATAGATGTTGTTGTGTGCACTAGAATGTGTGTCCTTTAAGCCTCCTCATTGCCCTGAACATCCAATATTTGGTAGGCTCTAACAGGGTGAGTTAATGTCTCAATATCTAGGTAAATAGAATCTATAACGACTCTATATTCTTGATGTTATAGTCTTTTCCTTTCAGCCTCATTGACATTCATTGACTCACTTGCAATGGCTTTCAACCTTATCTCTCCCGTATCTTCCTTTTTTCTCATTTTCTCTTTATTCTTGCATCAAGGGCTCCCCTTGGTTTACCACCCTCACACCCTCACCTTCACCATCTAAGGTGGGACTCCTTTCACTCTCTTTTGCCATGATGGAAGAAATAGCATGCATAGTTTCACTCATTTCCTCTCCTTTTGCCTAGGAGCAACCTAGCCTCTCACTCAAATCACTCCCTTCCCTCAAACCTAAGAGTGATCGGACAACTACTAAATCATCTACACTTGTGATAGATTTTGAAATATCAAGTTGTGTAGTGACATTCAACGGATGTGAAATATCCGTTGAAAGTGTAGTTAGAATTATCAATGGATGACTGCTGCGAGGCATATCCATTAAAAGACAATCATTAATCAACGGATGATGGATATCCATTGAAAGAATAGAAAAAAAGTAATAGAAGTTGAAACTATTATTGAGTCTGTGGAGATTGATTTGAGATTTTGTTGCACAGACTCTCCAATAGTTAGTGAAAGAATTAACAAGTGATCCAACAAATCATCAATAAGATGATCATCACTTGCTTGAGATTTTGGCTCCTCCATGAATTTAAGAAATGGAGAATCATGAATTGATGTATTTATCATATTCACATCCATAGAATTTGTTGGAGAAGTTTGTGTGTGTTGTGTTTCGGTTATGAGAGAATTTGGTTGTGACTCCACATTTATTGGAGTCACATCAATCTAACTTTGAGATGGTGCAGTAACCGAGTCTTTGACTGTAGTTAGCACTGTGTATGCACCCTGTGACTCCCCATAGGTTTAGCCTTCTTCTTTATTATATAATTTTATGTTTGGTCAATATCCTTACCCCTCTTATCCAGTGCTCTTGGAAGAGAGCTTGTTTCAATAATTGCACCCTTTTAGGAGGATGCATCTAGAAATGAGGTTACTTCCTTTTGAGCAACTATAGTCTTCTGGGAGACTATAGTGTGGCTGGTTTGGGTGACACTAGTTTCACACTCCTTATCCATGAGATTCTTTTATTTTCACCCCTTCCCTCACCATGCTCACTACCTTGTACAGTCCCCTCAAGGATTTTGGTAGTTTTTACAACTGGTGTCTTTTGAGAGACATTAGAGGTTGGTTTCTTAGACTTTGGTTTTGAAGGTTTTGGTTTAGTGGCTTTGGTAAGCATATGTTCGGTCACTGTCACAGATGCCATTGCCACAGTTGAAGTCACAGAAACTGTAGGTTGGGAAAAGATATGGAGAGAAATATTTACCTCACTTACCTGAAGTGCCTCAATAATTTGGAAGATAGTTGAGGGGCACCACACTATTAAGATTGTTTCTGTTTATGTCTGCAAGAACTCTCTTCTCTTGCACCCAACAAACAAGCTTGTTATTTGGATTCTCAATTATAAGATCATCAGAAACATGGTTTGTTATACCCGAGAAATATTGTGTAATTACTTTTATCAATAAATAATTTTTATGTGATTTTTATTTGAATTTTTGGTGAATTATATGGTAATTGGAGTTGATGTTTGTGTACATGTGATAAAATTTGAGTATTTTATTTTTTATATGTCCAAAATAAGATATAGATAATTTTGGTATTTTTCTGGTAATTTTTAGATTGTTATATGATTTTATAAATATTTTTTATAAATATAATAATTATTTTCTAAGTAATTATAAAACTATTTTATAAAACCTGGAATCATCCAACTTCAACCATTTTTATGTTTTTACAACCCGAAAGTCTTCGGAAATCTCCTTCCTAACCTAATCTGATTATTCTGAATATTTTTCATGTTTTGACTTTTTCAATTCGGAGTACGGTTTAACCCGTACGAGTCCTGGCGTAAAACTTTCGATACGATAGTCATTTTGGTAGATTGATAAAACCCGTATTCTCGGGAGACGGGACATTTTGATTGAATTATTATGTTATCTTCTCGTATGGTGTTTTATAAGAAGCCCGGTTTTGATAATTATCCAAAACTGGTATCAAATTGGATCGTTTTTATAGTTACTTAGCGGCTAAGTAATCTATTTTCGGATCCGATATGATCCAACGGGATACTAATATTCCATAAGTATAAATAGCCTTTTTCTTATTTTATTTTATACAGATTATAATAAACAAACAGTTAAAATATATAATTTACAGAGAAAAACTTGAATATTCGGCGCGTTCTTCAAAATCAAACCTAAAAACGAAGGCATATCGAACTCTGATTTGGGCGTGCAAGTAGTCGAATCAAAGCTTGTGAAAAGATCTTTCATAATTTACAATCAATCTCACTACAGAAATCAAAGGTATTTTTATTTATATTTATTTAAATTCGAATTAAATTATAATTAAAATATGAATTTTGATTTTGATGTTGTTCATGTGATTTGATGATTGTATCTTGTAGATAATTTTGTTCTGATCATTTTGATATATTATATGTTGAATTTGGAGTTCAATAATATATAAAAATTTGGGTTTAATTCTCCAATTATTAAAATTAGGGTTTATAAGAGGTATGAATGTTCTTAATTGAATTTGGGCGTTTTTGTCTTGAATTGTAGATTCATGTCTTTAGTTTCTCCAAACGATTGATAAATAATTTAAAACAAAGTTTTATTTATTTTTGTTTTATTCATTTTTAATTTCAATTTTTCAGATTATTTATGGTATGTCTGTTGATTTTGATCTTGTGGATAGATTGTAGTGATTTTGAGGTTTATTTTGGGATATTTACCATCGATTTTGGTTATGGTTTACGTTATTTTACTGCTTGGACGGAAAATATTGTCGGCATACTTCGACCTTCACCGGAGATGGTGATCTGCTTCGACCCTGTTGTCGTTGTTGATGTTTATGGGTTGCTGGTGGATTGTAGAACAAAAACCCTATTAAAACTATGCTGGAGGATGTTGTTTCGGCCTAACTCGGAGCTCACCGGAGCTTAATCGGAGTTGGGTCCGATCACTGAATTCTAGGGGGGGATTCCGGCCTGTTCTTGGCCGATCCATTAACACGATATCTGCCCTGGGTTTATACCCGACTTTGATCCTCTCTTTCCCCAAAATAGAATCTGAAAAGTGTATCTGTAAATTTATGTTTAATAATAATTTAAAAATCATTTTTTGTTTATTCTAAAAATTGACCTTTAATTCAAAATTAATTTAGTTAATTATTTTAAATAATTAACTAAATTATTTTTAATTCCAAAAAATTATTTTCTTTTATTATTTTCGAAAAATCTAAATAGATTTAAATATTTTTAATTATTTATTAATGGATTTAATTAATTAATTAATTAATTAATTTAATTGATTAATTTTATCTATAAATAGTTAAATAACATGTAATTATTTATAATTAAGCCAAATAATGATTTAAAAATCATTTTGAGCTTTTAAAAATTATATAAGGGTATTTAAAATTTAATTAATATTAATTTTAATTTAATTAGTCTTATTTTATTCATAATAAATAGACCGTTCGTCCGTTTAATACGAAACGAACGCCTCTAAACTCAGAAAAATTTTCTGCTTTTATTAAAAATATTTTTGAGACCTAAATTCTTTTGTATAAAAAGGTCATTTGTTTTATGAGTCATTTTGAGTCGGTTATTGATCAATAAATACTATTTTTGACCCGATTTCAATTCTAAAAGTACTAAGTCCTATATTTTGACGATTGGACTTTTGTGTTATATGAATTATGTATTTATGTGTTATATGAATAACATGATTACGTGCTATGTGACCCGTATGCTACATGTTTACGGTTTTCAATGCCATGATTGGGTATAGACGATAAGGATAAACGTATAATAGACAGTTATATACTGTCGGATAATTGAAATGGTATCTTTTATGATAGATACACATAGTTCAAAGCATTCAAAGCCAGGAGGAGTGATTTAAGAGTAAATCTTTTCTATATTAAAAACATGAGACGAGTAAATACAGAGATAAGATAAATATAAAATGTTAATTGACAAGAAGGGTCAGATAGCCTGTTGATGGAAACACAGCTATACCAGAACTTAGTTATTTGGCAGATAGTTAAAGATCCGAAAGTTATCAATTGAGGCAAGTATTTCTGAACTTTCTTGTGATATATTGCAAGTATTTCCTTCCTTATTCTAAATTCAGAATAGTTAAATGTTTTTACATTTGGCTGCAATTACTCTAAGGGCCAGAGATGGCTGGACCCTTTAATTACGGAGGCTAGAAATGGGCCTGGGTACCTTGATATACGTGGGTCTATGCGGCTGAACATAGGTCATTGTGATTATTATGAGGAATTTAGTAAAGAGGTAATAGAATTTTATTTAGTTGTTATAAATTTTAGAAGGTTAGACTCTTGTTTCATTCCATTGTTAGTGTTTGTGCCCTAGAGACAACACTATGATATTTTAGTTTAAGATATTAGGATTATTAATATTTATGTTAGATCGATTATTCTCTTTATAATTTATTAATTCTTAATTTACTGCGATATATATGTTAGATTAATAAATGTCCTTGGAATATGATATGCAATTCTATATCTCTAAGTACGTGACTTAGAAATGAGATTATGAGAATAGTATCTATATTCCTAAAGGTCCCTAGTCGAGTATTATTATTAAGGGACAATAATAATGCATTGAGATTGGTGTGTTTGTTGACTGATGATCACTTCTCATTGATCATAGGTATAATGATATTAAAGTAAAAAACACAGGCAGATGTATATGTACATGGTGCTGGACAGACCCAATGTGAGATTCTACATGTCTGTTGTGTCATAAGTAACTCTCATAGTGATAATGATGTAATGGTCCTTAGACCTGAAGTCATTATATTTCTATACGAGAATAATATACATTGATTCCATTAAAAGTTATCCTTGACCGGGTAATGATTAAAGTGGATATTGGGTATATTATGAATCGTATGAGAAATATGAATGATCTAGATGGGATTTAACCCTCCTATTTTAGGAGTGATATTATTGGCCTCTTGTGTGAGCTAGACTATGAAATGCGTGGCCACGCTCAAATATTGATTTGATATGATAATCTACTCATTGATCAAGGAAACTTGGATTGTACTATGACGAGGATGACATATTACATGCCTCTAGTTTAATCTATAATATTTGGTTAAAGAGATTATATTATATTGTACATTATTCACGAAAGGTTTAATCGATCACCGATTTAATTATTATTACTTGGGTAACGATGATGTATTACTAGATGCCGCTCATTGTTTACGATTTTAAATTAGATTTAAAATTCGTTGCCAATGTAATAATAACCTATATGGTCACACACTAAGAATGCTTGAAGGATTATTTAATTTAAATTGGATTTAAATTATATTAAAGTAATTCGAATTATTTATAATATTAATTAAATATGACTTAATTAATTAGATAAATATTGATATTCGAATTTACTAATATTAGTTATGAAATTTATTTGTTAAATAATTAAGTGAGACTTAATTATAATACAAATAAGAATTTCGAATTAATAATAACTCCTAATTAGTTAAGAGTTACAATTCGTTTTTCTACTCTCTATATAATATCTCTTGTTTGGCTGATTTTGTAAGCAATACTTTTACTAAAACCCTAACCACCAAGAGAGAAGATGGAGAGAGCAAGAAGAAACGAGTTTGTCGTAGTACCATGATGGGTATGATATATTAAGATCAGATTATGTGTTTTAACATGTTATTTTGTGTTAATTGAACATGGTGGATGGTTCTGGCTTATGACCTTAGGTTAATGGTTTTGGTTTTTGAAATACGGCTTGCATGTCGTTTAATCTTGTAATAATTAAATCTCGAATGTAACTCGAGTTCTTCTTGTAAGTTCATTAGATTCATTTTCATATTTAATTCTTGTAATGTACATGAAGACATGAAGATTTGAAGATCAAGGGTAATTTCACACGGAGGCCATCCAAGGAAGCAATACAAGAAAGAAGACATGTAATAGTTAGCCTGTATTTATTTTCCACCTTAGATTGACCTAGATCTTTGTCATTAGCTTGAAAAAGATCACATAGGATGAAGCCATAACCAACCACGTTTATTTATTGCACTTTACATATATATACGCATATGATGAATATATGTGTAGAGTAGTTTATAAAGATGCATGGTTAATTAGATTAAGGATGTATGTATTAGATACGACAACCATGTCATGCTTGCTAAATAAGATAAAATTTGCAACGATTCAAGATTTTAAAATGAACAAATGATTATGAGATTCTCGTGTTTATGAAACACGGAATAAAATATAAATTTTCTTTGTTTCTGACATGGGGCGATTTTTTCAAAAGCGAGTTCATTGAACTTGTAAGGTTGTGGGTTTTAAGCGAGACCGTTGTGACTTCCTCACTACCTGGAAATCAAACCATTGACGAATATTGATTTGAAGTATTTTATTCAAGGAAAAATTGGGAATCTCTTTATGATGGGATCATGATCGTTTTAAAATTAACAAAACCTTAAAGTTAATATTAAGTTGATCAGATGCCTTTCAATGAGTCCAATGCGTTAACCCCTAGATCGAAAAGGAGTGGGTTCGCCAAAGCAAAGTACTCCTATCTATCGTGGGAGATGTTATATTGTTACTTTTTGACTATTCGGTTTGACTTAATTAAGTTACCACAATAGGATTGTGAACTTAGAGGCATAGAGTTTGGCGAGATTTATTAGATAAATATGAACAAATGTTGTTCCACCAAGCTATCCAAGAGTTATATAGTTGATATAATTGACAAATGTTGTCTACCTAAGTAATCATGTTTTAGGAGAAAAGCCAAAGCTGACCTAACACATGGTGAAATATGGATCTTGGCTCACTAGAAAGGATATAGAAGATATTTTTTCCGAATTAATAGTTAGGGATATTGATTTGATAAAAATAGTAGGAGATATATATTGTGAATATATAATGAATAATCACTTGAACATAATTTAATGATCATCTGTAGACTAAGTCACTTTATGCACTTTAATATTATAGATATCAAATGACAAATAACACAAATAACTTCTTTATGTAATAATCCTTGAGAAGGACAAGCTGACATGAAATAATTTCCTCAATTGACATGGGAACTTGAGGATTGTCCTCAGGTTCAAGGATGTCACTCAAACCCCTCCCTTATTTCTTTTAGCTGAAAATGAAACATGTGCTGAACAAAATGTTTACCAGAAGCAAATTGATTATGCAACTGATGTATCATGTCTTATGCTTGTAATTATGAGTGATGGGCTTTAGAAGCAAAAAGAGCATAATGATGCTTATGATATGATTGAGCACCTTCAAAGGATGTTTGAAGGATAGACTCGTCAGAAAGATTTGACAATAATAAGGCACCATATTTTTGCATTAATGGGAGAATGATATCCGGTTAGACCACATGTTCTAAAGATGATAGGTATATGTACCTTGATATTTTGGGTTTTAAGAATAGTCTAGAGACTCAGCTTGATTTGATCAAATAATCTTTGAACAACTTCTATTCTTAGTTTGTTAAGAACAAAAGGAATGAGATAAATAAAACATTCACTGAGTTGTTAAACATGTTTAGAACTGCTGAAAATAACATGATAAATGCATGAATTACGTCCATATTGATGATGTACACATGGAATGCAAATGGGAAAGGAAAGTGGACAGGCAAGGTGAAGATTTGATCTTATTCGGTGCCAAACGAAAATCCAATCCCAAAGGGCTTGTGAAGCCTAATAGTGGTGTTGCTAAAGGAGATGATTGTCATTTCTGTGGAAATAACTGGATGAATGGAAGTTAAATTATCGAGCTTATTTGGAAGATCTAAAGAATAAGACTAGAAATGGTCAAGCTTCAGGTATAGAGTTAGAATTAGAGCAAAAGTTGTTGCTCTAGTTGAAGGAACTCGATACCTAATTTTGCCCATAAGGAGAGATTGAGAACTTGATAAATTGTTATTACGTGCCTGCCTTTAGCGGATACATTAAATCAGTTTCTTGTCAGGACAAGAAAGGTTTTCATTTTAATTAAATAAACAATAGTTATTTATTCTATTTCAATGATAAGACTTATAATGTTGCACAATTAGTTAACAATTTATAGGTTCTAAGTTGACTCAAATCAAACATTACCTCTAGCATTGTCGTTAAGCCATATTAATGAGAAACACATTTCTGAGTTACATATAGATGAATACTTGGATAAGTTTGATTTTGAATCATACGGAAGATGCGAACTTTGTCTCATTGGAAACATGACTAAAGCTTCTTTTACCTGATCAGGTGAAAGGGCCACCGAACGATTATGACTTATATATAATGATGTATGTGGTCGAATGTGTATGATGGAAATGGGGGCTTATACTACTTTATAACATTTACTGATGATTTCAGTACATATGGATATGTGGTTCTTATGAAGAACAAATCCGATTCTTTTGAAATGTTCAAAGAATATAAGGCCGAAGTAGAAAAAAAAATACGGGAAAAGTATAAAAGTGTTACGATCAGATCATGGATGAGAATACTTAAACCTCAATTTTTAAGAGTTTCTTGAAGGAGTGTGATAGTGTATTATAACTTACTCCTTCTGGAACACCTCAATGGAATAGAGATTCTGAGAGGAAATCTCGTACCTTGTTGGATATAGTGCGATCGATGATGAGTCAAGTGGATCTTCCATTCAGTTTCTGGGGTTATGCTCTAGAAATGGCTGCATATACACTTAACCAAATTCCGACTAAAGCGGTTCAGAAGACTCCATATGAGATATGGACTGATAAACGTCGTAGTATGTCATTTATGAAAATTTGGGGATGTGAAGCATTTGTAAAACATTTAGCCTCTGACAATCTTGGATCAAAATTAGATAGATGCTATTTCATGGGATACCCAAGTAAGACTAGGGTATAATTTTTATAATTCTTCCGAGAACAAAGTGTTTGTTGCTCGGGCCGCTGTATTTCTTGAGGGAGAACTACTTTCTAAGAAAATCAGTGGGAGGATAATACATCTCGATGAAGATTGAGAACCACATGATAACATTGAACCAGAGTTGGAATAAGATCAAGATGAACATCAAAATGTTAAAAGTAATCATGTCCAAGAAACACAGGTTATTCGTAGATCTAGTAGGATTCACCATGAGCCCGAGAGAAATTATGAATTTTTTTGACTCAAAATGGTGATGTGTTGCTTACGGATAATGATAAGCCTCTCATCTACCAAGATGCTATGAACAGTTCAGACTCCGAGAGATGGCTAGAGGCCACGAAATTCGAGATGGAATCCATATATCAAAATAAAGTATTAACTTTAGTTGATCCACTCGAAGGGGTAAAACTTATAGGGTGCAAGTGGATTTCCAAGAAGGAAACTGACATGGATAGTAAAGCACATACCTATAAGGTGTGACTAGTGGCAAAAGGTTTCAAACAAATTCATGGTATAGACTATGATGAGACTTTTTCATCGGTTACTAAGGTCAACTCCATCAGGATTTTGTTAGCAATAGTTGCTTACTTTGACTATGAGATTTGGCAAATGGATGTCAAAACTGCTTTCTTATATGGGAGCCTTGAAGAGGATGTATATATGATACAACCTAAGGGTTTGTCGATCCAAAGTTTGCTAAGATAGTGTTGCTTCTATCTATTTATAGATTGAGACAAGCCTCAAGGAGAATGAATATTCATTTTGATGAAACGATCAAAGATTTTGGCTTTATTCATAATGAAGATGAACCATGTGTTTACAAGAAGGTTAGTGGGAGCCATGTGACATTCCTAGTATTATATGTAGATGACATATAACAAATTAGGAATGACATATAACAAATTAGGAATGACATACCTTCTCTACAGGCAGCTAAGACTTGGTTGAGAAATAATTTCTCGGTGAAAGACTTAGGCGATGCTACCTATGTATTAGGGATCAAGATCTATAGAGATAGATTGAAAAGATTAATCGACCTAGTCGGAGTACATACATTGATAAAGTATTACATCATTTTATGATGCAAGAGACAAAGAAAGGATATGTTTCGATGTCTCATGGGATAGTGATCTCAAAAGATAATTGCCCCCTAAATCATTAGATGATAAGGGCCGTTTCAGAAAGTTCCAGATGCGTCAACAATTGGATCTATAATGTGTACAATGATATGTATTTATCTTGATGTTTCGTATGGTTTGAGCATGACGATCAGATACCAGTCTAATCCAGGTGAGGGTCACTTGATAGTTTTCAAGAATATTCTTAAGTACTTAAAGAGGACTAAAGATTTATTTTTGGTGTATGGAGAAGATAGGGAACTGGTTGTAAAGGGTTACACTGATACTAGTTTCTGAACCTAATTTTTGGACAGACAAGGATGATTACGAGTTTATGTCTATTTTGTGTTTTGTCTAAATATAATTGATGTTAGCTTTAATAGTTCACAACAAGAACATTGATGATTCTATGGAAGCCGAATATATTGATATTTTTTAAAACAACCATGGAGACTGTTTAGGCATATCCTTAAGCAATATCGCCTTATTAATGAGATTAATGATTAAGGAGATATAAATGTAAAGTGCATAGTAATGATAGTGTTGCATACCCACTGACTAAGGCTTTGTCGCAGCAGAAGTACGATGGTCATACTAGTTCCATGAGTATTAGATACATGGGTGATTGGCTCTAGTGCAAGTGGGAGATTGTTAGTGTTTTGTGCCCAAGAGACAACACTATGATGTTTTAGTTTAAGACATTAGGATTATTAATGTTTATGTTCTATCGATTATTCTCTTTATAAATTATTAATTCTTAATTTACTGCGATATAAATGTTAGATTAATAAATATCCTTGGAATATGATATGCAATTCTATATCTCTAAGTACGCGACTTAGAAATGAGATTATGAGAATAGTATCTATATTCCTAAAGGTCCCTAGTCGAGTATTATTATTAAGGGACAATAATAATGCTTTAAGATTGGTGTGTTTGTTGACTGATGATCACATCTCATTGGTCATAGGTATAGTGATATTAAAGTCAAAAACACCGGTAAATGTATATGTACATGGTGCTGGACAGACCCAATGTGAGATTTTACATGTCTGTTGTGTCATAAGTAACTCTCATAGTAATAATGATGTTATGGTCTTTAGACCTGAAGTCATTATATTTCTATACGAGAATTAATATACATTGATTCCATTAAAAGTTATCCTTGACCGGGTAATGATAAAAGTGGACATTGGGTATATTATGTGTTAGATATATTTGTGATGTCATGTCTAATATGATTTGTGTTTAGTTTTCAGATATTACTTAATTGGAAAAATCAGTACTTAACTGGAAATCATTGCTTATACTGAAGTCAGGACTTAAGATATGAGAACTTAAGTTGTCAGAACTTAAGGAGGCTTTCAGATAAGGAAGGCGGCTGATTGAAAGGAAAGAAGATCAAGACAAATACAAGAAGAGATATGCATGAAGAAGAATTCTATGAAGAATAGAATACTTGGAAGAAAAGATAACTGATTGATATATATTAGGAAGCAGAATTATATTCGATATCAACTAAAAGATTATCTTGTAACTGTGTAGTATATAAACACAAACATAGGGTTTACACTATATGTGTTATCTTAATCGAGTTTATTATTCATTGTAACCCTAGAAGCTCTTGTGATAATTTGTTCATCACTGAGAGAGAACAGTTCTTTGTAACAGAGTTTATTGTGTTGAATAAAATCTGTTTTCTGTTACTTGAGTTCTTATATTCGATTTGATTGTAGTAAACACTGTATTCAACCCCCTTCTACAGTGTGTGTGACCTAACAAGTGGTATCAGAACAATATGTTAACATACATACAGTAAAGATCCAAAAACAATCATGTCTGAAGAAGCACAAACTCCAACCAAGCCCACCAAAACTGAAGAAACTCCAAAGCCTCAAATCCATAATTGATATGAGACTATAAGGGTTCCCATACTGAAACCTTCTGAGTATCCTATATGGAAGGTGAGGATGTCTATGTTTCTGGAAACTACAGATCCAGAATACCTTGACAGAATTAATGAAGGACCACATAAGCCAACCAAGCTCTCTGTTATAGTTGCAGATCAACCAGCACAGACTGTACCAAAGGAAAAAAGTGAATATACAGCTGAAGATATCTCATCTATTACAAAGGATGCAAAGGTAAGACATTTTCTGCACAGTGCCATTGATAATGTAATGTCAAATAGGGTAATTAACTACAAGATTGCAAAGGATATATGGGATGCCTTGGAGACAAGATGTCAGGGAACTGATTCAATTAAGAAGAACAGGAGGACTATACTCACTCAAGAGTATGAGCACTTTGACTCAAAACCTGATGAGTCATTAACTGGTTTATATGACAGATTTGTCAAACTCTTGAATGATCTGTCACTGGTGGATAAGGAATATGATCTTGAAGATACTAATCTCAAATTTCTTTTAGCTCTTCCTGAAAGTTGGTATTTGAAGGCCACAACTATAAGAGACAACTATGCTTTTGATGAAACTACTCTTGATGAAATTTATGGTATGCTCAAGACTCATGAACTTGAGATGGATCAAAGAAGCAAGAGGCATGGGAGAAAGTCAAGGACAGTTGCTCTTAAAGCTGAGGAGGAATCTCCTAAAGTGGGTGTCTCAAAGAAAGGCAAAGGAAAGGCTCTCATCACAAAGTCTGATACTGAGTCATCAAGTCTTGATAGCAATGAGGATTTAAAAACTGAAAGTCTATCTGAGATGGACCCTGATGAAGAGATGATGAAGCTGTGTGCTCTTATGGTAAAAGGAATCACAAAGATTGCATATAGGAAATTCAGAAGGGGAAAGAAGTTTTCTAGGAAAGGAGCAAGTTCTGATTAGAAGGGTTTCAGAAAATCTGAAAGCAAGGGAGGAAAGTCTGACAGAGGAGATTACTCAAATGTCAAATGCTATAACTATGGTGAGAAAGGCCACATATCTCCTGATTGCAAGAAAGTGAAGAGTGACAAAAGCAAGGCTCTTGTCACTAAGAAGAAAAGCTGGATAGACACTTCAGATTCTGAAAGTGAGGTTAACTATGCCTTGATGGCAAATGCTGATAGCAGTTCTAAAGCTGCTGAGTTAAAGGTACCTCAAACAACTTATGCTTTTCATACTGATGATATTACTGAGTTGAGAAGATATCTTAAAACCATGTTCATTAGTTATAGAGATCAAACTTTAACATGTGAAATATTAACTTCTGAAAATCTTGCTTATAAAAAGAGGAATGATTATTTAGAAAAAGAGTTAGTCATGTTTCATCAAACTCAGAAAGATAGAGATGATGCTTTCTATGTTAGAGATGAAGTGCTTAAAATGAATGAATCTCTAAAAACTGAGTTAGAAAAGGAAAGAGAGATTCTCAGGACTTGGACTAACTCTGGCAGAACAACTCAGAATTTGTTAAGTAGTGGAAACTGGAAGGAGGGCTTAGGTTATGGAGATGATAAGAATAATAAAGGAACTGTAGAGATTGAGCCTATAGTTGTTAAACAAAAGCCAAAGGCAAATCCTGTTAAGTTTGTAGCTGTAAAGTCTGATATTTATAAATCAGAAGTTAAAGAGAAATTAACTTCTGACAAACCAAAACAGGATAAGCCAACTGAAGTTAACATAGGCTTAATGACAAAGAAGCAGCTTAAGCATAAGCTGAAAGATGTTAAGAATGTGAACAAGGTAAAGCCACCTAGGAAAAATAGGAATGGAAAAGAAGGTGTGAATAAAAGAAATGATTATAAGCCTGTTCCTAATGCTCCTGGAAAGAAATGTTATAACTGTGGAAATTCTAACCATCTGGCTTCTTTTTGCAGGAAGAATAAGAACATAAACTCCTTACCTTCAAAATCAGGAGTTAAGAGTCAGTCTGTTAGATATAGGCCACAAAATCCTTGTTTTTATTGTGGTAGTTTATAGCATTCCATTTATACTTGTAAGGAATATCATAGTTTGTACTATGATTATTATAAAATAAAACCTTCTTTAAAGAAAGTTAGCATTATTCCTTCTAGTGTAAGTTCTGATGCAAAGTCTGATATTGTAAATTCTGATAAGAAAACTGTTATCATAAACTCTGATGCTAAGTCCGCTACAAATGTTAACAAACTTAGTAAGGCCAAAAGATCGAAGCAAGTCTGGGTCCTTAAAACTAATCATTAGTGGTCTTTGTGATTGCAGGGCAACAGGAAAAATATCCTAGTTCTGGACAGTGGATGTTCAGGACATATGACTGGAAATAAAGCCCTGCTATCAGACTTTGTGGATAAAGCTGGCCCAGGTGTTTCTTATGGAGATGGAAACATTGGAAAAACTATGGGATATGGCAATATCAGTCTTGAGAATGTCATCATTGAAAAAGTAGCTCTAGGCTCAGGACTTAAGCACAATCTGCTGAATGTTAGTCAAATCTGTGACAGAGGTTATCATGTGGATTTCTTTGAAGAACACTGTGAAGTTGTAAGCAAATCTACAGGCAAACTTGTTCTAAAAGGATACAGACATGGTAACATTTATGAAGCCAAGCTTTCAACAAGTACTAATGGTTCTGCAATTTGTCTGTTAAGTAGAGCATCAATTGAAGAAAGCTGGAATTGGCACAAAAAACTCTCTCATTTAAATTTCAATAATATAAATGAACTAGTCAAGAAAGATCTTGTGAGAGGACTGCCAAAATCAGTATTTGCTCCTGATGGCCTTTGTGATTCATGTCAAAAGGCAAAACAAAGAAAATCTTCATTCAAGAGCAAGACTGAATCTTCAATTCTTGAGCCTTATCACCTACTACATGTTGATCTATTTGGTCCAGTGAATGTCATGTCTATTGCAAAGAAGAAATATGCTATGGTCAAAGTGGATGAGTTCACCAGATACACATGGGTGTATTTCTTGCACACAAAAAGTAAAACTGCATTTATCTTGATTGATCATGTCAAACAACTGGATAAATTGGTCAAAGACTCTGTGAAAATCATAAGAAGTGATAATGGCACTGAGTTCAAGAATTTTATTATTGAAGAGTTCTGCAAAGACCAAGGAATAAAGCAAGAATTCTCTGCTCCTGGAACTCCACAGCAAAATGGAGTTGTTGAAAGAAAAAATAGAACTCTTATTGAAGCTGCACGAACTATGCTTGATGAAGCAAATTTACCAACCTATTTTTGGGCTGAAGCTGTGAAGACTACTCAGAATGCCACACTTATTAACAAGCATGGAAAGACACCATACGAGATGGTGAAGAAAAAGAAGCCAAATCTAAAGTATTTTCATGTATTTGGATGCAAGTGTTTTGTTTTTAAGACTCATCCTGAACAACTATCCAAATATGATCTAAAAGCTGATGAAGGAATTTTTGTTGGATATCCACTTTCCACAAAAGCCTTCAGAGTCTACAATTTAAGAACAAGGGTTGTCATGGAATCTATCAATGTCTCTTTTAATGATAAGAAGATTACTGGACTTGAAGATTTCAATAATCATGAACAGCTGAGATTTGAGAATGAAGTTTTAAATTCTGATTCTGTAAATCCTAACAGTCTAAATCCTGACAGTTTAAATCCTGATACTGCAAACTCTGATGGGTTAAACTCTGATGTTATTGAAACAGTGGTGACTATACCAAAGAAAAATGCACCTGTGCAGGGGGAGCATATTGAAGATTCAACTACATCTCAAG
This sequence comes from Apium graveolens, assembly GCF_009905375.1. NCBI lineage: Eukaryota > Viridiplantae > Streptophyta > Magnoliopsida > Apiales > Apiaceae > Apium > Apium graveolens. The sequence continues at coordinate 33,043,991 of NC_133651.1, forward strand.
AAGCATCAGAACCAAGAACAGGCTTTTCAAGTTCAGTTTCATCAAGTTCTGATGGGGCAAGTTTGATAATTCTGGAAACTCAAATTCTGATTCATCAAGTTCTGATGGGTCAAGTTCTGATAAATCTGGAAACTCAAATTCTGTAGGATCCAACTAAGAGAGCATAATTTCAGGGGGAGCATCAGAAAATGTTGATGGAAACAGCATGGATCATGGGGGAGCATCCAATTCTAGAGATAATCTTCCATCTGCAAGGAAGTGGACTAAAGCACATACACCTGACTTGATAATTGGAGATCCGGAAGCAGCTATAAGAACTAGAACAACAACATCAAATTAATGTCTCTATCACTCTTTTCTTTCTCAGACTGAACCAAAGAAAGTGGAAGAAGCTCTTCAAGATGCTGATTGGGTGCAAGCAATGCAGGAAGAGTTAAATCAGTTTGAAAGAAATAAAGTCTGGACCCTAGTGCCAAGACCAAAGAACAGATCAGTTGTTGGTACAAAGTGGGTGTTCAGAAATAAAACTGATAGTGATGGCATAATTGCAAGGAATAAAGCAAGGCTGGTTGCAAAAGGATACTCTCAACAGGAGGGAATTGAATATGATGAAACATTTGTACCAGTTGCTAGATTGGAAGCCATAAGGATATTTTTGGCTTATGCTGCTCACAAAAAGTTTACAGTCTTTCAAATGGATGTAAAAAGTGTTTTTCTTAATGGAGAATTAGAAGAAGAAGTATATGTTGAACAACCTCCAGGTTTTTTAGATTCAAAATTTCCTCATCATGTCTACAGACTTGATAAAGCACTTTATGGCCTTAAGCAAGCTCCAAGAGCATGATATGAGACACTAGCTCAGTTTCTCCTGAAAGTGGATTTAACAGAGGGACTATTGACAAAACATTGTTTTATCTCAACTATGGAAATGACTTACTTTTGGTGCAGATATATGTTGATGATATCATTTTTGGTTGTACAAATGATAGACTTTGTAGAAGGTTTTCCAAGCTAATGCAGTCAAGATATCAAATGAGTATGATGGGAGAACTTAGCTATTTATGGGCCTTCAAGTCAAGAAGAATGAAGAAGGAACTTTTATTTGTCAATCTAAGTACACAAGAAATTTGTTGAAGAAGTTTGGAATGCAAGATTGTTCAAGTGCATCCACTCCTATGGCCACTGCAACAAAATTGGATAAGGATACCGGTACATCAGTAGATATTACTGATTACAGAGGTATGATTGGCTCATTACTCTATCTAACTGCAAGTAGACCTGATATCATGTATGCTACCTGTCTTTGTGCAAGATTTTAAGCAGATCCAAGAGAACCTCACTTAACAGCTGTAAAAAGAATTTTCAAGTATCTTAAGGGTACAACTGATCTGGGATTGCGGTATCCTAGATAATCAGACTTTAAGCTAATAGGTTACTCATATGCAGATTTTGCAGGATGCAAAATTGACAGGAAAAGCACAAGTGGAAGCTGCCAATTTCTTGGAGGCAGATTGGTTTCTTGGTTTATCAAGAAACAAAAGTCAATTTCCACATCAACTGCAGAAGCAGAGTACATTGCTGCAGGAAGCTGTTGTGCACAGATTCTTTGGATGAAGAATCAGTTACTGGATTATGGGTTAACATATTCTAAAATACCTATTTACTGTGATAATCAAAGAGCTATTATTTTGACAGGTAATCCAGTTCAACACTCAATGACAAAGTACATCAGCATTAGGTACCACTTCATAAGGGAACATGTGGATGAAGGTATATTGGAATTGCATTTTGTTCCAATAGATCAACAACTAGCAGATATCTTCACAAAACCACTATGTGAAGCTACTTTTACAAGATTGGTAAATGAAATTGGAATGGTTTCAGGTTCTTTCTCTAAATCTGCTTAGTTTCTGTTCTGATACATCAGACTTTATGATCAGTATTTACAAATATTCCTATTTTTGTGTATTCTGTGCTTAATTTGAAATTTTCTAAGTCTTGATTGTTGTCTGATGTGAATTTCTAAACTCTGATAGTGATATGAATGTTTCTGTGACTATTCAATCCAATGAGGATAACTGTGCTAGATGCTGACCTAGTAGTCTTTAATATACTAAAGATCCCATGTATGAAGTAATTGTTTATGTGGAAATCTTTTAACACTAGCAAATTCTGATATTGAGCTTAGTTAAAGTTTACTTTGTGTATCTTTTTACTAAGTCAAAAACTAGAATAGTGCTTCTTATCTGTTAAGTTCTGATGTTAAGTAAATCTGATGGATGTACTAAGTGCTGATAAGCCTCACTTATCAAAAGAAAAAGAAAAAGAAAAGAAATAAAAATCAGGTACTCCTTTAAGATCTAGAGTAAAAATATGGAAGGGAAGACCCAAGTGCATTACTGGTATTAAGTAATATGCATTAGAAAAGCAAAATAAAACTTTCTTCGTGACTTTTCACATTCTCTGATTACTAGAGAAATACTCTGATAACAGCATAAATTCTGATAAGCAGTTGTGACTCACTTACACTGAGAAGCCACTGTAAAAAGGAATTTCAAAAGATGCATAAAATGAGCACAAAACAGTTGAGATGGACTCATCCATTAACTCATTCTATAGTAGACTTCAGAATAATGACAGATTTTGAGCAAAGTTCTGAGTTATGCCTTATTTCTAAGATGTACTGAAGTGAATCAGACTTTACTCTTTGTCTGATAGTTAGCTTATTGCACACACAAACACTCCATATGAATGATAAAAATTACTGTGGTGATAAATGTTGTTTTAGATGAACAGTCTTAGTGTCAGTTGATAAATTCTGAGGACAAGTTCTGATGGAAGTTCTGATGATTAAGTTCTGATGTACTCATATCAGTACTTGTGTGAAGAATTACAGAAATAAACATTCACTTTTCGAGTTAAGAAGCCATATTCTGATGACTTTTAAATTCTAATAATAATCAAGTTCTGATGCTGACGTGGCAATATTTATTTACTTGGTTTATTTTTTGGTCATTACTTGAACGATCATATTTTTACAGAATATTGGTCTATGTGAGATAAAGCAGTCATAATCATTTGTTTAGTGGGAACAATTTTTTTTTTAAAAAACTGAACGTGCAATGTAATTATTACCTATTTACCGTACCCATTTACTTTTGCCTTAACTGCTGCATGGCTGACAGGTGTAAAGGTCTGTTCCACTTCTCATTAACTGCTGTCACGTGGGGTGTCTAAGTAAAAGAGATAAAAGATTTTCAAATCTTTTATTTTCATTTTTATTCTACTCTCTCTCTTTTCTTATTCTCTCTCACATTTTCTGACGGTTTCTATACAGACATTTCATCAAACATCTTTCAGGCAATTTTATTTCTCACTTATTTCTGATGGCGCCCAAGGATTTAGTTGTTGATGGAGCCAAATTTGTACCAAATAACTATGCTGCAATCTTGAATAAGGCTGAAGCTCCATTAGATCTGCACTTTGTGCAAGATTTATTAGCTCATAGTGAGATTGGGTATGCCTTGACCCAACCTCAAACTATTTCAAGCCAACAAGTGCTGACATTTTGGAGAACTGGGCTTTTTGATGATGGTGGTGCTACTGGTACTCCAAGCATTATTTTCACATCAGGAGATATCGAGCATGTGGTTACTCCTGGAGCAGTTCGTAAAGCTCTCCAATTACCTGAAGGTTGCACATTCTCAACAGTGGAGGATCCTGTCTTACAGCAGCTTATGGCCAGTCTGGGCTATGAGAAAAGTTTGGGAAAGCTGGGTCAACTGAAAAGAGCAAATATCAGAAAGGAATGGAGCTTTTTCTTTGATTGTATCAGTAAGGCATTCGCCAATAAGTGCTCCAACTTTGATGCTATTCCCATAACGAGTCAACAAATCGGGTATGCCCTTATTCATCAAACTCATTTTGATTTTGCAAGTGTTGTGCTAGGTTTTATAGGGGATATGATGACAGAGGATAGGAATGTAGTATACTTTGCTAGATTCTGTCAGCTTATATATACTTTATGTTGTGCTGATGAACCTCAACCTACCAGTGATTTAATTCCACCCTTTAAGCTTGCAAAAAGGGTTTTTAATGATTTGTTAAATGCTGACATTAAGAAACAAGTGCAGAGACCCTTACAGATTCCTCAGTTAGTAAAATAGATCTTGGTAAATGCTGATCCACAAACATACACATCTGTTTACCCCGATGTCCAACCCACCAACACATCACAACAAACACAACAACCATCAGAACCTACCATCCCTCACCAACCTCAATCTTCTCAACCTCAACCAACTCAACCATCCATCAGGACATATTTCAAACCATCACAGTCATCTCATCCTCAACCATCAGCACATCCTGTGAAGCCTTCATCTTCCAAATCTGTAATATTCTGGATATATCGTGTAATTATTTTTGTTAATAAATAATTATTATATGTGTTCAGTATCTATTCTGTGAATTATTTGTTAAGTGTTAAATGTGTTTGGATGTTTAAAAATAATATTAATTGAGTATTTTAATTTTTATATGTCCAAAATAAAATATAAATAATTATCATATCTTCCTATTTATTTTTATGATGATTTATGATTTTATAGGAAATATATGGATTTTATAAAATCTTTTTCCGAGTATTTAAAAACTATTTTATTCAATCGGGAACCAACCGACGTCATCTGTTTTTACGTTTTTATAACCCGAAACTCTTCCGAGAACTCCTTCGTAACCTAATTGCAATATTTCGAGAATTTTCCATGTTTCGACTTTTTCGATCCGGCGTACGGTTTGTCCTGCGCGGGTCCCGACGCAATATTTTCGATACATTATTTGTTTCGGTGAATCGATAAAACTCGTATTTTTGATAAACGGGATCTTTTTATTAAACTATCACGATTATCACCTCATAGTACGTGTAACCAGCCGCTGAGACCAAGACCGCAGTACAAATTGTACTGATTTGGATAATTATCCCGAAAACCGGTACCGTTTGGATCAGTTTTTATAAATAAACGTACCATTTTATACCCGGAATGATCCAACGGGATACTAATTTTCCGTAATTATAAATAGCCTTTTACCGTATTTTATTCTGTATCAAAATCATTTGCAGTCAGTTAAATATATAATTTTCCAGAGAAAAATCCTAAATTCATAAAACCTTCTGAGAATCAAACTACAATTTCAAGGTGTTATTGAAATCAGTTGGGAAAGTTGGAGTAACCAAATCGAAGGTCTCGAGGAGTACTATCAGATTCTGTGTTCCATATCACTGCAGAAATCAAGGTTTAATTTATATATTTTTAATTATTTTCGAATTTTTTTTATTAAAAATATGAATTTTTGTATGGATGATTGTTTGAATGATTTGATAATTGTATGTTGTAGAGCTTGTTTTTCTGATGATTTTCATGTCGTATGTCTGATTTGGAGTTCAATAATATGTTCAAAATAGAGTTTAATTTTCGAATTTCAAAATTAGGGTTTATAACCCGTATGAATGTTTTCAATTGAAATTTGGGCCTTTTTGATTTAGGGATTATTAGCTGTTGATTTATAGTGGGTTGTGTTCCTTATGAAATTTGCAACCGATTGATATACAGCTCGTTAATAGAGGATGTCTGAATCGAAGGGAGTTGTATTTTGAAGTTTTCGATGTTTCGCCGGAAACCGGCGATGTTCTTGGCCATTTTCCGGCCAGGACAAGGTTGATTAATATGTTTTAATTGCACGAATAGATTCCTGGTGTTGTGTAGAATATATCTGGAGCAGATGGTGAGGTGAGGGTGCCTGAATCGTGTTCTCCGGCCACCCCTGTATTTTCCGGCGACTGGAACTGTAAAATTACAGTTTAGTACCTTATCTTTTGGGGACGATGAAGTTCAGTCCCTGAAATTTCCAGAGTTTGCAAATTTTGGATTCCTGTTTTAAAAATATTCAAAAATCATATTTCCTATTTATTCTTATTATAAAAACTCGTTTTTTAATTTCTGAAAATTCCAAAAATTATTATTTTAATTCCAAAAATTATTTTTAATTCAAAAATAAATCTGAATTAATTTGTTCATTAATTTCAGTTAATTTTTAATTGGTTAATTGGTCAATTAATTCGAAAATTAATTGATTAATTGATTTAATTAATTATGAATTGATTTTAATTAATTATTTAATTAGATTTAATTATTTAAAAATGATTTAAAAATTCCGAAAAATAGTTTCGAGCTTTAAAATATTATTTTAAATTGTTTTCAAGGCTCGATAATTATTATAAACTTATTTTGAAGCCAGATTGGGCCAACCGAACCCTGTTTATTACTCCGAAATTGATCCAACGACCCGTTTTAATTCCGAAAAATGTTTTAAAAATCATTTTAATTACCGGAAAGCCTGTTTATGACCCGAGACTCTATTATAAATGATATATCATTGATTATTTGACGTGTTATGTGCTACATGTGACTTGTTGGTTAACCGTCGGTCTATAAATTCGATGTTTACTTGTTTATAATATAACTTTCGATCCGTTAATCGGATTTGGGTGAAACGAAGGGTAGATAGAAGTATATGTCGAATAGAATTGTATGAGTTGAATATTGATTGATGATTATAATATGTGAGTAGAAGAGGCAAGGCGTAGGAAAGGGAAACAGATAGTCGAGGACTACACGGTTGTGATTGAAAGTTAGAGAAGTATAGAAAGCTAATACCAGGCAAGTGTTCGGAACTTTCTCGAGATATATTGTAGTGGATTGATAGTCCTGTTTTATATTGCAAGTGCTTTGAAGCACTGAACCCAAAACCCTGATTCCAGTTATTGATCTTGAGCCGTAAACCTTATTCTTTCTAAACCGTTGATTGTGGTACACCCAAATACGAACCACAGATATACGATACTACTCCACAAATATATACGAACTAAATACCAAACACTGAATCGAATTACTTATATACTCAAACCATTGTACCTTATGATTTGATAGACCAATTCCTGGTAACCCTGAAACATTGATTCCTTTGTTATCCAATTCTTTCATTACCTAACATCCAAGCTTTGAAAATGCCATATTGATCCTTATGAAGATTGAAACCATTTCATTATTGAACGTCCAATGTTGTTAAGATTCTGTTTATTGCTTATTACCGTTTATTATGTTATTATGTTAGAATTGGATTGCTTTTATAAAATTGTGGACCAGATTCGTGGTCAGACCATATAATGGTCAAGTTAGGCCAATGTGTGCCTTGGATTCAGTAGTTAGAGCAGTGCTGTGTGCTTTGCTCGGGGTTAGTGCGTGACTGATCAGCAGCCTAACCTTGGTTTTTAAAATGAAAATATAATGTCCAATTCTAAATCATAATTCATTATTCACTCGATATCATATCCCTTTCAATTTGATGATCATTATTCTCAGTTTTGTCATTGTGACTTGCTGAGCTAGTTAGCTCATTTGTGCGATGTTGTTTATGTTCTTTTCCAGTTAAGAAGGAACCAGTTGGTAACGAGGATCCCCAGTCCAGCGCGAGAGCTAGGGGTTCAGGTTGATCAAGTTAAGCTAGTAGGCACCTTTTGGAGTAATTTGAGTTTGTAAAAGTTTGTAATAATGTTTAATACTCAGTTCTGAGTTTAAATAGTTGGGATTTGAACATTTGTAATATAAGTAGGTGTGTTTGGCTTGTGTGCATACTTTAACCTGTTGCGGTCCGTGGTAGCTGGTAAGTAGGGTCACTGTATATTATTATTATTATTATCTTTATTATTGTTATAAGCAGGTTATAAATAAGGTGTGTGTGTGGACCTCAAACTTCTGACCCGGGTTTGGAGGGCGCCACATATTTGGTATCAGAGCTACAGGTTATAAGTCACTGACACAAGCCTAGAATAACGGGAAAGGGTAGAGGGTTAGGATTAGAAATAAGGAATAGAAAGATAAAACATTGAGAGGTTGAGTGCTATGGTATAATATGTATTAGTATAATTCGCGTCGTGGTTCGAGATTCTTATATTACGATATGATTTCAGATTGCAGCGATGGCCGACTCTTTCATCCCCGTATCAGCTGATCACTCAGAGCCTTCTGTTGGAGGACCGTCTTCAGATCCACGTCCTGCTGTTCCACCAGTGTTAGCTATTCTACCTCCACCTGTGTTGCAGCCCATACCATTGCAGGCTATTCCACCCCCAGGCATGAGGCCACCTATTAGAGGACCCCCACCTACTGATTCAGGCTTTACTGGTCATTCAGTTACAGGAGTACCTTTCCAGTTCTCTTCCTATCCTGTCCCATATCATCAGTTTGAGGCTTGCCTTATGGAGCAGTGATTCTTACAGGGTCAGATTCAGGAGTTATTACATATCATGCGTACCAGAGAGGTTGGGAATGGTGAGAGGCGACTCAGAGAGAGGCTTCAGGTGTTTCGTAGAGCAGCTGCTGTGAGGATTGCTGAGGCTACACATGAGGACATCACCCCTGATTTTCTGGTGGAGTGGGCTAAGTGGGTTCTAGAGGAGCTTGATGAGATTGGAGGTCCAGACTTGCCATGAGACAGAGATCCAGAGATGAAGATGATGATCAGTGTTGTTATGGTTGTGTAGTATGTACAGTAGTGTGTAGTGTGTATCAGTAGACTTTTGGGTTGTATTTATAGACTAGCTATGCTGACTAGTGAGTAGGTTGTTGTACCCTTTTTGCTTTTACTTCCGAAGCGTCTTTACGCTTGTACTACCCAAAACTTTTGATCTATATATATCAGTACCTTTTCCTTTCCAGCATTGTCATTTACTTTACTGCACCTATTTTACTTTACCTTATTTATTACACCAGTTATACCCCTGTGATACCATGTACCCTGTTCCCTTAACTGTTTATATTCTATAAAGAAGCATGCAATTTACTTAGTTCAACTGTTACAACTGTTTTCAAAAAGAGATATTTTTGTTTTATAAAACTTTTCTTTTATGCAAAGGATTTGATTTAAAAACTGAATAAGTTGTTTGATTCTTTACAGAAAATGCCTCCTAGAAGAAATACCCGCACCAATACCCAGAATGAAGAAACCAACAACAACAACAATAACAACAAAGATGATACAAACCAGAATGTGAACCCAGGACCCATAGACCCAGCAATAGCCCAGATTCTCCAAATCTTGGCCCAACAAACAGTTCACCTGACACAATAACAGCAAAGACAGACCAATCCCCAAGTAACTTTCAAAAATTTTCAGGCAGTAAACCCACCAGAATTCAAGGGTTCCTTAGAACCGATTGAAGCAAATGTTTGGTTAAAGGAAATAGAGAAGTCATTTGCCTTAGTGAAGGTAAAGGAAGAATTGAGTTTGCAAGCTATTATTTGAAGAATGAGGCCACCTATTGGTGGGAGATGGTGAAGACATTGGAAGGTATGGATGTTATTACTTGGGATATGTTTAAGGAATTGTTTTTAGAAAAGTATTTTCCCCAGTTTATCCAGGATCAGATGGAGTTGAAGTTTTTAGAGTTAAAGCAAGTAAATATGTTGGTGGCAGATTATGAAAGCAAGTTTGAAGAATTGTCAAGGTATGTGCCGTCATATGTGGATACTGACAGGAAGAAGGCTAAAAGATTCCAGCAAGGTCTAAAACCATGGATTAGAGGGAAGGTAGCCATTTTTGAGTTGGATACCTATGCAGGAGTTGTACATAAGGCCATGATCGCAGAGACAGAGAGCGAGATGTCACAGAAGGAGAAAGAAAGTAAGAAAAGGAAATTTGAGGGAAATGAAGGTCAGTCACAACCAGGGAAGTTTCCAAATTTTAAGAAGGGCAAGTTTCAGCCAGGGAGAAATTCTAATTTCAGGAGACAAAATGCAGGCGACGGAGGCCAGGGCAACTGTCTAGTTAATGTGAATAAGCCAAATCAGTGGAGATTAACTTTTCCAGATTGTCAGGTATGTGGGAAGAAGCATGGAGGAGTTTGTAATAAGTTGAATGTAGTTTATTTCAAGTGCAATCAGAAAGGGCACTATTCAAGGGAGTGCCGAAATCAGCTAGCAAGAGAGCCAGCAAATAAGGATCAGCCTATCCGAAATCCAGCAGTGTAGGTTCCAGCCATTAAATTTATGTGCTTTAAATGTGGAAAGCCAGGACATATAGCCAGGGATTGCAAGACACCAGCCCCAGTCAGTAATGTATTGAGGATTATGGGATCTACCCCAGCAGTGAATGAGACTCCAAGGGCTAGAGTTTTTAACATGCCTGTGAAGGATGCTATCCAGGATGCGGATGTCGTGGCAGGTACGGTTAATGTGAATTCTTTATGTGCCAAAGTGTTAATAGATTCGGGAGCAACTCGATCATTTGTTTCAAAAGATTTTGTTAGTAAGTTAAATTGTCCAGTTGAGTGTTTAAATGAAATAATGACTGTGGAATTAGCAAATCAAGAACGTGTATATGTTAATCAAGTTTGTGGGAATTATGAGATTGAGATTTCTGGTAGTAAGTTTTGTGTAGATTTGATACCATTTAAGTTAGGAGAATTTGACGTTATCTTAGGAATGGATTGGTTATCTAAGCATGATGCCCAGATAGATTATCGAAATAAGAAGGTAATGGTGAAGACGCCAGATGAAAAGATAATAACGTCCAAGGGCCAGAAGTAAGTAAAGAAGTTATTAATGATGATTCAAGCCAAGAAGTTACTACGGCAAGGATGCGAGCATTTCGTGGCATATGTGATTGACAGAAGTCAGGAGCCAGCAAAACTTGAAGATATTCCAGTAGTCAATGAATTTCCAGACGTGTTTCCCGATGAGTTACCAGGACTTCCTCCAGACAGAGAAATTGAGTTTGCAATCGACTTAGCACCTGGAACATAACCAGTATCCAAGGCCCCATACAGAATGGAGCCCGTTGAAATGAAAGAGCTAGCAAAGCAATTGCAAAAGTTGTTAGAAAAAGGAGTAATTAGACATAGTGTATCCCCGTGGGGTGCACCGGTTTTGTATGTCAAAAAGAAGGAAGGAAGCATGAGACTGTGCATCGACTATAAGGAGCTCAAAAAGCTTACAATCAAGAACAAGTATCCGTTACCCAGAATTGACGATCTGTTTGACCAATTGAAAGGAGCCAAGTACTTCTCCAAGACTGATTTAAGATCGGGATATCATCAACTAAAGATCAAGCCAGAAGATATACCAAAGACAGCTTTCAGAACAAGGTATGGACATTATGAATTTTTAGTGATGTCTTTTGGATTAACAAATGCCCCGGCAGCGTTTATGGACCTGATGAATAGAATTTTCAAGGAATATTTGGATAAGTTCGTTATTGTGTTTATAGACGATATTTTGATTTATTCAAAGACGAAAGAGGATCATGTGGAACATTTGAGAACAGCTTTGGAGATTTTAAAGAAAAAGAAGTTATATGCTAAATTTTCAAAGTGTGAGTTTTGGCTACAGGAAGTTCAGTTCTTAGGACATATAGTCAGTAATGAAGGGATCAAAGTGGACCCAGCAAAGATTGAGGCTATTACAATTTGGGAAAGACCGAGAACACCAACAGAGATAAGAAGTTTCTTGGGATTAACAAGATATTATCGTTGATTCGTTCAAAATTTCTCAAGCATTGCAACACCATTGACAAAGCTTACACGGAAGAATGAAAAGTTTATATGGAACGATAAATCCAAAGAAAGTTTTCAGAAATTAAAGCGAAGATTAATCACGACACCTGTTTTGTCACTTCCAGACGATCAAGGGAATTTCGTAATTTATAGCGATGCTTCTCATGAAGGACTAGGATGTGTTCTGATGCAGCACGATAAGGTGATTGCGTATGCGTCAAGGCAATTGAAACCACACGAACATAAATATCCTACTCATGATTTGGAGCTAGCAGCCATAGTTTTCGCTTTGAAAATTTGGAGACATTATCTGTATGGAAAAAGTGCGAGATTTACACGGATCACAAAAGCTTGAAGTACATATTCACACAGAAAGAGCTTAATATGAGGCAAATGAGATGGTTAGAATTGATCAAGGATTACGATTGCACGATTAATTATCATCCCGGTAAAGCGAACGTTGTAGCAGATGCGTTGAGTCGGAAGGAAAAGTTAAATGTGTTATCGGTGCCCGAAGAAATATATAAGGAATTTCAAAAAATTGGAATTGGAAATTAGAGTTTGCAAGCTTGATGAAGCAAAAATGTATAGTATGACCTTCCAGTCGGAGTTGTTAGAAAAGATAAAGAAGTGTCAGGAAGATGTAATGGATCAAGATATAAATCATTTGGTAGGTGAAGAATTGTTCACACAAAAGGATGATCAAGGTATTCTTAGGTTTTCTTCTAGAATTTGGATTCCACCGGTGACGGAGCTGAAGAATGAAATTTTACAGGAAGCTCATAATTCAAGGTATTCAATCCATCCAGGGAGTACCAAGATGTATAGAGATTTAAAGGAGAATTACTGGTGGCCAGACATGAAGAGGGAAATTGCGGAATAGGTTAGCAGATGTTATACATGTCAGAGAGTTAAAGCTGAACATCAGAGACTAAGTGGATTGCTACAGCCATTGGAGATTCCAGAGTGGAAGTGGGAACATATTGCTATGGATTTCATAGTTGGATTACCAAGAACAAGGGCTAATCATGATGCCATTTGGGTTATAGTGGATAGACTTACCAAGTCAGCTCATTCTCTGCCTATAAATGAAAGATTTTCACTCGACAAGTTGGTCCATATGTACCTGAAGGAAATTGTAGTTCGTCATGGAGTTCCTGTGTCTATTGTATCTGATCGAGATCCAAGATTTAATTCAAGATTTTGGAAGAGTTTTCAAGAATGTTTGGGAACGAGACTGAATATGAGTACGGCTTATCACCCATAGAGGGACGGTCAGAGTGAAAGAACGATCCAAATAATTGAAGATATGTTACGTGTTTGTGCTATTGATTTCAAAGGGAGTTGGGACGAGCATTTACTTCTAGTAGACTTATCACGCCAGTATTGGGATGCCACCCTATGAAGCCCTTTATGGACGCAAATGCAGATCTCCAGTATACTGGGACGAAGTAGGAGAACGCAAAATACTTGGACCTGAATTAGTGCAGCAGACGAAGAAAGTTGTGGAAGTTATCCATAATAGATTGATAGCAGCACAAGATCGCCAAAGAAAATATGCAGATCAAGGAAAGACATGGAATTTGAAGAAGGAAGCTTAGTATTACTGAAAATATCACCGTGGAAGGGATTAACGAGGTTTGGAAAGAAAGGAAAGCTGAGCCCAAGATATGTCGGACCTTTTGAGATTCTAAAGCGCGTTGGCAAAGTAGCTTACGAGTTGGCGTTACCTCCGCACATGGAGCACATTCACAATGTTTTTCACGTATCGATGCTTAAGAAATATAATCCAGACTCCAGACATGTAATAGAATATGAGCCAATAGAGCTTCAGGCAGATTTGTCATATGTAGAGAGTCCGATAGAGATTCTAGAGGAAAGAGAGAAAGTATTGAGAAATAAAGTGGTAAAGTTAGTAAGAGTATTGTGGAGAAACCCAAAGGTTGAAGAGTCAACCTGGGAGTTAGAAAGTGATATGAGAGAAAAGTACCCTCATTTATTTTCTTAGGAGATTCCGAGGACAGAATCCTTTTAAGGGGGGAAGGATGTAATATTCGGGATATATCGTGTAATTATTTTTGTTAATAAATAATTATTATATGTGTTCGAAATCTATTATGTGAATTATTTGTTAAGTGTTAAATGTGTTTGGATGTTTAAAAATAATATTAATTGAGTATTTTAATTTTTATATGTCCAAAATAAAATAAAATATAGATAATTTTTATGATGATTTATGATTTTATAGGAAATATATAGATTTTATAAAATCTTTTTCTGATTATTTAAAAAATATTTTATTCAATCGGGAACCAACCGACGTCATCCGTTTTTACGTTTTTATAACCCTAAACTCTTCCGAGAACTCTTTCCTAACCTAATTGCAATATTACGAGCATTTTCCATGTTTCGACTTTTTCGATCCGGCGTACAGTTTGTCCTGCGCGGGTCCCGGCGCAATATTTTCGATATATTATTTGTTTCGGTAAATCGATAAAACTCGTATTTTCGATAAACGGGATCTTTTTATTAAACTATCACAATTATCACCCCGTAGTACGTGTAACCAGGCGCTGGGACCAAGACCGCAGTACAAATTGTACTGATTTGGATTATTATCCCGAAAACCGGTACCGTTTGGATCAGTTTTTATAAATAAACGTACCATTTTATACCCGGAATGATCCAACGGGATACTAATTTTCCGTAATTATAAATAGCCTTTTACCGTATTTTATTCCGTATCAAAATCATTTGTAGTCAGTTAAATATATAATTTTGCAGAGAAAAATCCTAAATTCATAAAACCTTCTGAGAATCAAACTACAATTTCAAGGTGTTATTGAAATCAGTTGGGAAAGTTGGAGTAACCAAATCGAAGGTCTCGAGGAGTACTATCAGATTCTGTGTTCCATATCACTGCAGAAATCAAGGTTTAATTTCTATATTTTTAATTATTTTCGAATTATTTTTATTAAAAATATGAATTTTTGTACGGATGATTGTTTGAATGATTTGATGATTGTATGTTGTAGAGCTTGTTTTCCTGATGATTTTCATTTGTCATATGTCTGATTTGGAGTTCAATAACATGTTCAAAATTGAGTTTAATTTTCGAATTTCAAAATTAGGGTTTATAACCCGTATGAATGTTTTCAATTGAAATTTGGGCCTTTTTGATTTAGGGGTTATTAGCTGTTGATTTATAGTGGGTTGTGTTCCTTATGAAATTTGCAACCGATTGATATATAGCTCATTAACAGAGGATGTCTGAATCGAAGGGAGTTGTATTTTGAAGTTTTCGATGTTTCACCGGAAACCGGCGATGTTCTTGGCCCGGCCAGGACAGGGATGATTAATATGTTTTAATTTGCACGAATAGATTCCTGGTGTTGTGTAGAATATATCTGGAGCAGATGGTGAGGTGAGGGTGCCGGAATCGTGTTCTCCGACCACCCCTAAATTTTCCGGCGACTGGAACTGTAAAATTACAGTTTAGTACCTTATCTTTTGGGGACGATGAAGTTCAGTCTCTGAACTTTACAGAATTTACAAATTTTGGATTCCTGTTTTAAAAATATTCAAAAATCATATTTCCTATTTATTTTTATTATAAAAACTCGTTTTTTAATTTCTGAAAATTCCAAAAATTATTATTTTAATTCCAAAAATTATTTTTAATTCAAAAATAAATCTAAATTAATTAGTTAATTAATTTCAGTTAATTTTTAATTGATTAATTGGTCAATTAATTCGAAAATTAATTGATTAATTGATTTAATTACATATTAATTAATTATTAATTAATTATTTAATTAGATTTAATTATTTAAAAATGATTTAAAAATTCCGAAAAATAGTTTCGAGCTTTAAAATATTATTTTAAATTGTTTTCAAGGCTCGATAATTATTTTAAACTTGTTTTGAAGCCAGATTGGGCCAACCGAACCCTGTTTATTACTCCAAAATTGATCCAACGACCCGTTTTAATTCCGAAAAAATATTTTAAAAATCATTTTAAATACCCGAAAGCCTGTTTATGACCCGAGACTCCATTATAAATGATATATCATTGATTATTTGACGTGTTATGTGATATATGTGACTTGTTGGTTAACCATCGGTCTATCTATTCGATGTTTACTTGTTTATAATATAACTTTCGATCCGTTAATCGGATTTGGGTGAAACGAAGGGTAGATAGAAGTATATGTCGAATAGAATCATATGAGTTGAATATTGATTGATGCTTATAATATGTGAGCAGAAGAGGCAAGGCGTAGGAAAGGGAAACAGATAGTCGAGGAGTAGACAGTTGTCATTGAAAGTTGGAGAAGTATAGCAAGCTAATACCAGGAAAATGTTCGGAACTTTCTCGAGATATATTGTAGTGGATTGATAGTCCTGTTTTATATTACAAGTGCTTTGAAGCACTGAACCCAAAACCCTGATTCCAGTTATTGATCTTGAGCCGTAAACCTTATTCTTTTTAAACCGTTGATTGTTGTACACCCAAATACGAACCACAGATATACGATACTACTCCACAAATACATACGAACTAAATACCAAACACTGAATCGAATTACTTATATACTCAAACCATTGTAACTTATGATTTGAAAGACCAATTCCTGGTAACCCTGAAACATTGATTCCTTTGTTATCCAATTCTTTCATTACCTAACATCCAAGCTTTGAAAATGCTATATTGATCCTTATGAAGATTGAAACCATTTCATTATTGAACTTCCAATGTTGTTATTGATTCTGTTTATTGCTTATTACTGTTTATTATGTTATTATGTTAGAATTAGATTGATTTTATAAAATTGTGGACCAGATTCGTGGTCAGACCATATAATGGTCAAGTTAGGCTAATGTGTGCCTGGGATCCAGTAGTTAGAGCAGTGCCGTGTGCTTTGCTCGGGGTTAGTACGTGACTGATCAGCATCCTAACCTTGGTTTTTAAAATGGAAATATAATGTCCAATTCTAAATCATAATTCATTATTCACTCGATATCATAACCCTTTCTATTTTATGATCATTATTTTCAGTTTTATCATTGTGACTTGTTGAGCTAGTTAGCTTATTTGTGTGATGTTGTTTATGTTCTTTTCCAGTTAAGAAGGAACCAGTTGGTAACGAGGATCCCCAGTCCAGCGCGAGAGCTAGGGGTTCAGGTTGATCAAGTTAAGCTAGTAGGCACCTTTTGGTGTAATCTGAGTTTGTAAAAGTTTGTAATAATGCTTAATACTCTGTTCAGAGTTTGAATAGTTGGGATTTGAACGTTTGTAATATAAGTAGGTGTGTTTGGCATGTGTGCATACTTTAACCTGTTGCGGTACGTGGTAGCTGGTAAGTAGGGTCACTGCATATTATTATTATTATTATCTTTATTATTGTTATAAGCAGGTTATAAATAAGGTGTGTGTGTGGACCCCAAACTTCTGACCCGGGTTTGGAGGGCTCCACATAATCCAAGAGGACTAAGATAGTACCTTAGTCTCAATAGAAGAGAAGGAGAATTATTCTGAGAGATGAGTCAGACAATGAGGAACAAGTTCCTATATCAGAACCTATTCTTGTAGAAGCTGAGAGGATCTCTTCTCAGAAAGATACTGAAACTAGGAGTTCTAGGCCCCTCAAAAGGCTTAGAAAGCTAAATACTGATGATGAATCTCCCAAAGTCTCTAATTCTGCAAAGAGACTTAAAAAGCAAAGAGCCAGGAGGGCTGTAAGTGAATCATCTCACTCTGAGGAAGTCCTGGAAGCAGCTAAGAAAGGGGATCAGGAATCTATGATCCCAACAGAACCTATAGTCATTGAATTACTTCCCACACCTGAATCATACTTTACTCAAGCTCCAAAGTCTCCTATTCAAGAGCAAGAGGATATTCAAGAGCAATTGCCTACACCTCATGTATCTTCTATCATTAATCCAGTACATGTTGAAGACCCAGGTACAAGTGCTGAAATTGATATTCATAACTTGATTGTGCCTGAGGTTCTGTACTTGGAAGCTCCACCAACTCAACTCACTCCATCAACAACACCAATTCTAGATGCTGATTTCAATGAAGATATTCCAACAACACCAATTCTGAATCTGGATGATGAAAATCAGATTTTAGGTGGGCATCAACATTTGGATGTTGATCAGAACTTAGTTGCAGATTAGAATTTAGAGGATGATGTTGAAGCCTCTATAGCCTCACATATTGTAATTATATCAGAGGATGCTGATACTGCAGGCTCTGTAAGTTCTGATGCTGATAATGCTAAACTTACTGGTGAAGCTGCTGCAAATGTAAATGCTGATGCAGCTGGTCCATCTGGACATGCACCTCAACAAGCTCCATGCAAAGCTGATTTAATCAAGAAGTTTGTTAGAGAGGATGCAGCAGTACATTGGAGTGAAACTCCTAGAGGAAAGGAGTGGACTAAGGAATGGAACACAGTTAGTTTTGTTCCTACAGAAAAAATTCTTGCTGAGCACCTTGCCAAAGCTGATGAAATGCTGATAAATGATGATTTCAAGGCACATCTGAGAGTTACTGCAATGAGTACTAGGCACCTTCAAGGTCATCACTCCATAACTCATGATAAGGTGAATAAAATTCAAGAATCTTTGATCCAGCAAGATATGAATATAAAATTGGAAAATAACAGATTTTTCAAGCCAGCCTTTGACAGAATTGGGTATATTGAAAAAACTCAGGAGAAGCAACAAGCTAAGATTGATGAAATTCTAAAGAATCAAGCTTCTCATCAAACTCAACTCAGTGAGATCCAATCCTCAGTGGAATTTCTTGTCTCTCTTCTTTTACCTGCTGATGCCAAAAAGGGGGAGAAAGTAATTAAGTCCAAATGCAAATCTGGTCAAGTACTGAAGGGTAAGGATGATGGAAATGATGACCAGAAAAACTCTGGAATGGGTAGAGGTCATGGTCAAGGCAAAGGCTTTTTATCAAGCAAAGCTGGTACTACAAGTCAAAGAACAAGTTTTGATACTGGGAGAAGAATAAGTTCTGATACTGGTAAAAGGATAAGTTTTACTGAACATCTGGAACTTGATGAAGAGATTTCAAAGACATTATTTCTCAAAGAAAATCCTGGAATGGACTCTGAAAGTATAAAGGAAGAAGAAGCTAGACTTAAAGCAGAAAAAGTCAACTTCAAGTCTAAAGCTTCTGTTGTTGAAAAGAAACTTCCAAAACCTAAGGGTATTGTGATTAAGGAGAGGACAAATTCTGAGGCAACCAAAGCCAAATCACAAGTGTAAGTAGATCCAAGATCCAAGGGCAAAGAAAAAATTGGTGAACCTGTAAGGTATATATTCCAGGTATGGATCTGGAAGAAAAATCTGATGAACATGCTAGTCTGATTTTGAAGAAAATGATATTCAAACAACCTCTGACATAGCTCATGTTGTTCAAGATCAGGACTTAGTAAATTCTGATATTTCAGTGATGCAAGCAACCTCTGACATAGCTCAAGTTGGCTTGATATCAGAAGATAAGGAAAAGGAAACCTCTGACATTGCTCATATTAAACCTTCAAAGATTCTACTATCAGGATTCACCAAAGCTCAACAGACTCAACCTTTGAAGACTACATCAAGTGGTTTTAAAGTAAGAGTTGTTACAGGAAAGGAAGCAAGAGATAAATCAGGATTGGGTAGTTCTAAAGAGAAGAGAGTACATAATACTACCAATGATCCAACTTTATTAAGTGAACCAGGTGTAGGAGCAACTCCTGAGAGATTGAATCAACTTGAATCTGTACAAATGGTTTACCACTCTGTTTTGAAAGAAGATATCATGTTATACTTTATGACAGATGGGAGGGTATTCCAGATCAGGGAGAATGCTATTTCATTGAAGTATTTTGAAGAACTGTAACATGTTCTATTTCTTCTTCAAGTGAAAAACAGATCAACAGATGGTGCTGCAGGGTGTTTAAAATCAAATATTCAAAGATAGAAGAAGCTTTACTCTGTAAAGTCTGACAACCCATACTGTCCTGAGTACAGTTCTCACAATGGAGAAATTGTTGAAATGAAGCCTAATACTGCTAAAATCATCATTACATTTTCTGGTATTAAGGGACTTGAATTCAATCTAGAGTCTGATAAAGCCTATATCATCAGACTAGATCAGGATATAAGGAAAGCTAAAATAAATGATCTCAGGGTTGCTATTTTCCAAACTGGTGAAGATACAGTTGAACTGAAAAATGCTAAAAGGAGGATGGTCAATGAACTTGAATATGTTGAGAGATGTTTGTTGAAGAACTATCTCAGAACAACTCCTGACATCAAAGAGATCAGAAATGGAAGCCAAGTTAAAGATCTACAACTGCTTAAATTCTGAAGTGTATACAGACTGAAGCTGATATCAGACTTTGAGGATGGTAAAGCTATAAGGACTGTAAGTTGTAGTTATCTAGTCAAATTCTCATGCATTTGTACTTAATGTTTTTGACATCATCAAATATCTGTTAAACTTGTATATTATGCTAATTTACAAGTTGGGGGAGATTGTTAGATATATTTGTCATGTCATGTCTAATATGATTTATGTTTAGTTTTCAGATCTTACTTAACAGGACAAATCAATACTTAACTGGAAATCAATACTTATACTGAATTCAGGACTTAAGATATTAGAACTTAAGTTGTCAGAACTTAAGTTATCAGGAGATAATATCAGAACTTAAGGAGGCTTTCAGATAAGGAAGGCGGCTGATTGAAAGGAAAGAAGATCAAGACAAATACAAGAAGAGATATGCATGAAGAAGAATTCTATTAAGAATAGAATACTTGGAAGAAAAGATAACTGATTGATATATATTAGGAAGCAGAATTATATTCGATATCAACTAAAAGATTATCTTGTAATTGTGTAGTATATAACACAGACATAGGGTTTACACTATATGTGTTATCTTAATCGAGTTTATTATTCATTGTAACCCTAGCAGCTCTCGTGATAATTTATTCATCACTGAGTGAGAACAGTTCTTTGTAACAGAGTTTATTGTGTTGAATAAAATCTGTTTCCTGTTACTTGAGTTCTTATATTCGATTTGATTATAGTAAACACTGTATTCAACCCCCTTCTATAGTGTGTGTGACCTAACATTATGAATCGTGTTATTCCCAAGGAACTAACAATGAGATTTACAGAAGGGGGGTTGAATGTAAATCTCAAAACTTTTTCAAGTTTTGAGCAGTTTCAAAGGTTATGTGTTTTGATGAACAAGTGTGTGTGAATTGCTTTGAGCTGGTGCAGACAAATATATATTCAAACACAAATGTAAAGAACACAAAAGACTTAAAAACTTTTCTGGTGGATTTGTTGTTCCACCAGATATGTGTTATTTCAGAAAATCTGTGATTCAAGAAATTGATCACAACTGCTTCCTAGTACAAACTAGATGATTTTCTCTCAATGTTTTTCTAAACAGCTCTGGAAAATTCACTATCTAATTACTAGCTGCAACTTGGTTTATATATCACCAAGTTTACAAGTGGAGACAAAAATATAAAATACAATTGAAAAGATTCTTCACATGTTTCTTCTTCATTTCTCTATCCAATGCAATCTAGGATAATCTGTGAATCTTTGAATACTTCCTTGTTTGTACCAGAATGAAAATGCTGCATTTTCTTGATTCCTCCAAGAGGCTACCACATTCCAATTGTCTCTGTAAACCCATGTGCCTCTGTAAGCTTATGAATTGTCACTGTCAACTGCTATTGAACTTAGCATCCGTTGAAGCTTTCATCCGTTGATGGCTTTATCCGTTGATGCATTAGCAGCTGAAGCTTTATTCGTTGATGCACTCATCCGTTGATGGATGTTATCCGTTGAAGCTTTAGAGACATCCGTTGAAGCTTTGTTTCTTATCCGTTGAAGGCTTTTAACTTATCAGTTGATACTGCTTCATTTATACAGAATTACAAAGCATGAAATATTTACAGTTAGCCCTCCTATTTGCATATCCACTAGTAGTCAACATGACTTATAATTTCCCACAACATCTAAGAATTATAACTTGAATACAGAAACTGAAATGTGCTACAATACTAAACTTATTTCTAAGTAAAGCTACTCCATCAACGGATAACCAGAATGGTCTTATCCGTTGAGGCTACAAACTCCAGATTTCTACTTAAGTGTTTTGTTTAACTTATCATCAAACTAATACACATATTCCTAACAATCTCCCCCTATTTATGTCTACCAGAATTGTAGGCACAAATTTGGGTTTAACTTGATGATAACAAAACACTTAATAAATATATCAACTGACATGAAGTAGAAATTCAAAAGTGCTGCAAAAGTGTATGTACTGAGATATAGTTGAAGGATTACATTGTTTCCAAGGATGCTCCTTTAGGCTGAGCAGATTATTTTCTTTTCCTTTGATCCCTTATTTTCTTCCCTAGCCTCCTATCATTTTCCTCTACTTGGAGTTGGAGTTGTCTGTAGAATTCAGCTTCATCTTCTTCACTGATGTCCAACTTAGATTGCATGTCCTTGAGAGTTTCATTACTGGAAATTTTTAGCTGGTCTTCAAGTCTGAAGAATCTTCTGACTCCTTTATTGCCTCTGAACTCCATTAGCCAATGAGGTGATTTATGAATTGTAATTCCATGCTCAGGGATGAGTAATGTTCTAGGCAAGGAATTGGGCTCCCACCAAGTTTTCCTTATATTGGCAATCTTGTTGAGAATCTCAGTTTGGGCAGTCTTGGTAAAGCCAGAATCCCTTTTTATAGCTAAGTAGACTCTAATCAAGGTAGAATAGCCTTCATTCAGAATTCTGTAAAGGGGCCAAGTCCTTTCCCCATTACCTTTGTACTTGAACACTAATCTTTCTGGTAGCTGTCTGTAGGCATCTATTCCCCTTACTTCCTCCAGCTCATCCAG
The DNA here is from genome assembly GCF_009905375.1 of Apium graveolens. Lineage (NCBI taxonomy): Eukaryota > Viridiplantae > Streptophyta > Magnoliopsida > Apiales > Apiaceae > Apium > Apium graveolens. The sequence continues at coordinate 33,066,543 of NC_133651.1, forward strand.
GTAGAGTTCAATGTCTGTCTGTTCCTTTATGTCACAAATGTGAACATAATCATCCTTTGAGGCTTGTGGCTTAGGCTTAGGTTTCTGAGTGAATTTTCTTGAGGTTAGGGGATGTGTTGATTTGGTTTTTCTTTTCTGTTTCTTTGGTGGTGGAGAAGTAGTTAAGAAGGTGGGCAATTTGATGATGTCCCAATCAATGGCTTCTTCCTTAGGAGTTATTGTTTCACCATGGATATTTAAGTAGGGATCAGGTACAATGGGTTCAGGAATAGAAGGTAGTGGTTTGGATTTTGATTGGATTTCCTCAGTGTTATCTACAATCTTCCTTTTTGCATTTGCCTTTCTTCTGTTCCCTTTCTTCCATTCCTTTCTTTCCTCACTTCTTTCTTCCACATCCCCAGTGTGTGGTTTCAGTGTCCCTCCCTCTTTTGTTCTGTGTCCCTGGTTGCGGACTATTTTCAATAGCTGCACCCTTTTGGGAGGATGTAACTAGGGATGAGTTTGAATCCTTTTCAACCAGCACAGTCATTTGAGAAACTGTGGCTTGGCTAGCTGGGTTACCACTCACCTCTCCTACCTTATCCTGGGGGGTTTCTTGATGTTCACCCCTCCCCTCACCACTCACACCCTGTTCACTCCTCTCAGGGTTGATGGTAGTTGTTACAACTGTTGTCTTTTGAGAAACAACAGAGGTGGCTTTCTTTGACTTTGTTCTTGAAACTTTATGTTTGGTGGCTTTGGTAGAAATCTGTTGGGACAAAGACACAGATTCCATGGCCACACTTGAAGGCAAAGAAATAATGGGATTGGAAGTAGTAGGAGTTGAAGAAGTATTGACCTCACTTACCTGAGGTGCATTCATTATTGGCAAATATACCAATGGCACCTGATTGTTGAGGTTTATTCTCAAAAGGTCTGCAAGAACCCTTTTTTCTTGTGCCCAGCACTTGAGTTTGTTACTCTCATTGGTTATGACCAATCCTTCAGCAACATGGTTAGCCAATAACATAAAGAATCTAGCATAGTAGATGTGATGGGGTCTATTAGCTTTGTTACCTAACCTGGTACCTAATTCTAGCATGACATAGTTGCTAAAATTAAAATACCTATCAGAAACTAGCATATAGAGCATATTAACTAGAGATGAAGTTATATCATCAAAATTACTAATTTTCCCAGAGAAAACCTTGATAAAGGCATCACTAAGAAAACTCCATTCTTTCCTAAGGCCTTTTCTTCTAATACTCCCTAAACTGGCAGAATCAAAAGAGTAGCCTATGGAATCTAACATGCTAGATACATCATTATCAGTGTGTGGTGTCATGACATTGTTCTCAGGTAGTTTGAAACAAGACTGTATATCATCACAGTTAATACAGTAGTCTTTACCTTTGAGAGAGAAAGTGATGGTTATATCTGTGGGATTGAACTCTGCAGTTGTCCAAATCTCCTCAATTACCTCACAGTAATAGTTGAGGCTTCCAATATTGCATAGCTTAGTTTGCAATTTTTGATGAAGTCCATCATCATGTGATAATCTGAGTGGGCTTCATTCTTTTCCACCAAAGCTACGAAATTGTTCTTCTCATAGACAAATCCAGAGTGGGACATTATCTTTACTACTGGTGCCATTGTAGTGAGTAGAGGTTGCAGAGAAAAGTTGAGAGTTTTGGGAGAGAAAGAGAGTAAAAGCTTTTGAAGAATTGTAAGAAAGCATAAAGTGAAAATAATAATTCAAAAGGCTTTTATACTTTCTCGAATTAAAACGTAAGGAGAATGATTAAATAATACTTTTAAGTAAATTACAGCCGTTTGAGAATCAAGAAAACTGTTTGAATTCTAAAACTGCCTTTAATACAAATACATACAACTGTGTATATATATATGTATCAACGGTTAAGTAAAAGAATCAAAGGTTGTGACTTACTTAAAATAACTGATGTGACACTTCAACGGATAAGGTAAATAGTTATTCGTTGAAGATTAACACAGTTTTATTCGTTGAAGGATAAAATTACCAGAAATGTATTTATCTTTCAACGGATAATGAACATCCGTTGATAGAACAATTTTGGCTTTCAACGGATAGGGAATATCCATTGATAGAATAGTCTTTACTTAAAGCCAACTTTGTTCTTGCAACAAATTCATTTCAGGCTACAAAGCAGATTATAATAAGGACATAAATTTATGAATAATTAAGCATACCTAGCTCACTTACTAATCTTGTGAATGTTGTTTCATCAAGTGGCTTGGTAAATATGTCTGTAATCTGCTTTTCACTTGGAACAAAATGAAGTTCCACTGTACCATTCATCACATGTTCCCTTATGAAGTGGTACTTGATGTCAATGTGCTTGGTTCTTGAGTGTTGTACTGGATTTTCAGTAATGGAAATGGCACTTGTGTTGTCACAGAATATTGGAATTTTTTCAACAGTTATCCCATAGTCAAATAGTTGATTCCTCATCCAAAGTATCTGTGCACAACAACTACCAGCAACAATGTACTCAGCTTCAGCTGTTGATGTAGAAACAAAATTTTGCTTCTTGCTGAACCATGACACAAGCTTATTCCCTAGAAATTGACAGGTGCCAGTTGTACTTTTCCTGTCTATTTTGCAACCTGCATAATCTGTATCTGAGTAGCCAATTAAATCAAAACCAGACTCTCTAGGATACCAAATTCCTAGATTTGGAGTCCCTTTGAGATATCTGAAAATTCTTTTAATGGCCACTAAGTGAGATTCTTTAGGGTCAGCTTGAAATCTAGCACAGAGACATGTAGAAAACATTATATCAGGTCTAATAGCAGTTAAATATAGAAGTGAGCCAACCATGCCTCTATAACTTATAATATCCACAGACTTTTCAGCCTTGTTTAATTCAAGCTTGGTGGCAGTGGCCATGGGAGTTTTTGCAGATGAACAATCCATTAAGTCAAACTTCTTTAAAAGATCATAAATATATTTAGTTTGACTAATGAAAATTCCACCACTAACTTGTTTAACTTGTAAACCAAGAAAATAAGTTAGCTCTCCCATCATGCTCATTTCATATTTACTTTGCATTAACTTAGCAAACTTTTTACAAAGCTTATCATCTGTAGAACCAAATATAATATCATCTACATAGATTTGAACAAGTATTGTAGAGCCATTAACATTTCTAAAGAAAAGAGTTTTGTCAACAGTACCTCTTGTGAAGTTATTATCTAGGAGAAATTTTGACAAAGTCTCATACCAGGATCTAGGTGCGTGCTTTAGTCCATAGAGTGCTTTCAACAGATAATACACATAGTCTGGAAAGTTTGGATCTTCAAATCCTGGAGGTTGGCTTACATAAACTTCTTCCTCCAATTCTCCATTCAGAAATGCAATCTTGACATCCATTTGATAGACTTTGAAATTGGCATGGGCTGCATAGGCTAGAAAGATTCTGATGGCTTCAAGTATTGCAACTGGAGCAAATGTCTCATCAAAATCTATTCCCTCTTCTTGAGAATAGCCCTTGGCAACCAATCTGGCTTTATTCCTTATAACAATGCCATTTTCATCCATCTTGTTCCTGAATACCCATTTTGTGTCAATAGAGCTCTTGTTCTTTGGCTTGGGTACCAGCTTCCATACCTTGTTCCTCTCAAATTAGTTTAGCTCCTCTTGCATTGCTAAAATCCAATCTGGATCCAATAGAGCTTCTTCCACTCTCTTAGGTTCCTCCTGTGATAGAAAACTACTATATAGACATTCATCTTAAGTAGCCCTTCTAGTTTGCACTTTAGATGTTGCATCACCAATTATCAATTCAAAAGGGTGATTCTTGGTCCATTTCCTTCGAGGTGGTAGATTAGCTCTAGATGAGGTTGCCTCAGTATTGTCATGATGTGAGATAGAGTGTTGATTGGATGAAACTCTCCCTGAGTTACTGATCCTTTGAAAGGAACTAGGAGTTCTGTCAACTGATGAAGTGAATTGATTATCCGTTGACAGACTATGATCAACGGATGCTTCAATATGTACTTCAACGGATGATGCACTTTGTCTTTCAATGGATGCTGCATTACTTCTTTCAACGGATGCTGAATTGTGACTTTCAACTAATGCAGCACTTTGTGCATTATCCAAAGGCAGATTTTGAATTCTTTTCGAGGTGCCTTCTCCATCATTCTCATCTTCACTATCATCACAATATATCTCAATGTTGTCAAATTTGAGTCCTTCATAATGTCCCTCATCTATTAGTCCATCAATCTTTTTATCATCAAACACAACATGCACAGATTCCATGACAATGTTGGTTCTTAGATTGTAGACCATATATGATTTTCCAGCAGAATAACCAACAAATATTCCTTCATCAGCCTTTGCATCAAACTTCCCTTTGTGATCAGGTTGATTACTTAGAATGTAGCATTTGCAACCAAAGACATGAAGAAAGTTTAAAGTTGGTTTTCTTCTCTTGAACAATTGATAGGGAGTCATGCCTTTTGCCTGATTGATTAGAGAAATATTCTGAGTGTAACATGCACAGTTAACAGCCTCAGCCCAAAAGTATGTTGGGAGTTTTGACTCTTCAAGCATTGTTCTTGCAGCTTCAATTAGTGATCTGTTCTTCCTTTCCACCACACCATTCTGTTGTGGAGTCCTTGGAGCTGAGAACTCATGCATGATCCCATTTTCTTCATAGAACAACCTCAAGGTAGAATTCCTGAACTCAGTTCCATTGTCACTCCTGATATTCCTTACCTTGAAATCTGGATGATTGTTGACTTGCTTGATATGATTGATGATGATTTCACTAGCTTCATCCTTTGATCCAAGAAAGTAGGTCCATGAAAACTTTGAGAAATCATCTACAATCACTAGGCAATATCTTTTCCTTGAAATTGACAATACATTGATTGGTCCAAAAAGATCCATATGTAGCAGTTGTAATGGTTCATCAATTGCTGATTCAAGCTTCTTACTGAATGATGCTCTATTTTGCTTCCCTTTCTGACAAGCATCATACAGTCCATCCCTTGAGAATTCCACTAGAGGCATTCCTCTAACTAAGTCCTTTTTGACTAGATCATTCATTGTCTTGAAATTCAAATGGGACAACTTCTTGTGCCATAGCCAACTTTCATCTGTACTTGCTTTGCTGAAAAGACAAGTAATTGATTCTGCATCTGTAGAGTTGAAGTCAGCCAAGTACACATTCCCTTTTCCAACTCCAGTTAGAACCACTTTGTTGTCCTTCTTACTTGTGACAACACAGGCTTCAGAATTGAAGGAAACAGTATTCCCTTTGTCACATAGTTGACTGATGCTCAATAGATTATGTTTGAGACCATCAACTAATGCGACTTCATCAATGATGACATTCTCTTTTGAAATCAAGCCATATCCCATAGTGAATCCTTTGCTGTCATCTCCAAAGGTTATGCTAGGGCCAGCTCTTTCTTTGAACTCTGTGAGCAGGGTGAAATCTCCTGTCATGTGCCTTGAACACCCACTGTCCAAGTACCATAGATTCCTTCTTTTTCCCTGCAAACAACAAAATCAATCAAGTTGATTTTGGTACCCAAGTTTCCTTGGGTCCAGCCTTATTAGTCTTTTTCCTAGACTTCATACCTCCTGCATCTTTTGACTTAGGTAACTGTAACACCCCTAAATCCGGGGTCGGAGATTCGGGTTGTCATGAGTTCCATTTCACTTATCAATACTTAATCTTAATAGTCAACCAGCTACTGCGTACTGTGACCCCACAATATACACACACACCACAAGTTATAGTCTCAGAGATGAATACCAAAAATAACACAAGTCATTTTATTCCACAATTATAAAGCATTTCACCAAATCACTCCAAATTCAAATCAAACTACTAATAATCAAAGATCATGCTTCTCATTTAGAAAACCAACCATCAAACTCACTAATAATCAAAGTAAAGGCTAGGGTTTGAAGTTTATACCTTCCTTGGGAGGTGTTAAGTTGCTAGGAAGCCTTAGGGAGCCTCCTACAAGCTTGATCTTTCCAAAGAAATCAAGAACACAAAGTTAGACTTTGAAGTTTCTAAAAGTCCAATTGAAAGCACTATAAAAATGAGGGTCTTACCATGCTTATTTGGACGAGACTTGTGAACAAGAGTTGTAGGCCATCTCAATACCTTTCCAACGAGCTATAGAACACAACATTTGAGTGAGTATTCGAATTCTGATGACCTTTACATACACTCATTTACTTTATGGAATACCAATACGATCTCAGAATTTCCATAACAGTACTCCTATATAGTGTTGTCTGATAATTTTCCTTAATCAGCATCATCAGCAAAAAGTTACTATTCATCAGTGTTTCAAAAATTCCAAAAATTGGGGTTATTACGGTCTCCCCTCCTTAAAAGGATTCCGTCTCGGAATCAGATAGAAAATGAATAGGGTTACTTTCTTAGCATTGCACTTTCTAACTCTCAAGTCAATTTTCCATATTGTGGTTCTACCACCAAACTCTGACTAGTTTGATAACCCTTCTCCTAAGTACTTGTTCCTTTTCGATCTATAACCCTTACTGGTTGCTCCATATAGGTCAACTCTGGTTGCATGTCTAGGCGCTCGTATTCTCCTATGTGTCCGACATTTAGATTATGCTTCCTTAATATTGATACGTGGAACATGTTATGAACTTGCTGCAGGTTCGGGGGTAGGGCTAGTTCATTTGATAACTTCCCAATACATCGTAATATATCCAAGGGTCCTACAAATCGTGGACTTAGCTTTCCTTTCTTTCCGAACCTCATCGATCCTTTCCAAGGGTTTCCAAGGGGATACCTTTAACAACACTAGGTCCCCTATTTCATACTCTTTGTCCTTTCGAGTCAAATCAGCATACTCCTTCTGTCCATCCCAGGGTTGCTACCAGCTGTCCTCTGATTAGATCCACTATGTCTTTGGTCCTTTGGACCACTTCGGATCCGAGCATCTTGCGCTCTCCAACTTCATTCCGATACAAGGGAGATCAGTATTGCCTTCCCTAAAGGGCCTCATAAGGCGTCATCCTGATACTGACATAAAACCTATTATCGTAAGAAAACTCAATCCGTGCTAAGTGTTCATTCCAAATTCTTTCAAGTCTATCGCACAGACTCTCATCATAGCTTCTTGCGCTATAGGTTTTTCTTCTCAATACCCACTCTTTTCCAGTTCGTAGTCATTACTATCTTCCGTACATAATACTATCCTGGTTACACTTTTGCTCGTTAGCATTCTATAACCTTTTAATAATTGTGTGAACCTTAGTATCACGAACGCGTTAGATTCGGAATACCACCGCACTGATACTACTTCCTTTCTAGCTGCTTCCATCTTCGAAAGCTTGATCCATCATATAGAAGTAAAAGATTTTATTGAGAGATCACTATGATCATGAACACTTGTTACATCGCATAGTTAGTACAGAAGGTGGCCAGCCTTTAGTACTTGACAAGCAATTAAACAATAGATGGTATCCTACTAGGCTTCTATCACACAGATAGATAGTCATTCGACAATACCTCCCCTTCTGGAAGGGTTGTTCTTATCAGCTTATACAAAATGAAAAGGAGAGAAAAGAACGAATTGAAGAGAATTGTATATATTATAAATATACAGCCACAAAATATCTGGCTTGGAAACTACCTCTGAACTATAGAGGTTTGTCATAGGAGAACAAAACATATACGTATATATATATATATATATATCAACATCAAGTATTATAGCATCGTATTTCACATGCCTAAATATTTTTGTTATTCCGTCCATCATTCTATGGACCCATGCTCTTCCTTGAGCTTATACACAATCACCTTTGAAACTCCCTCGACATCGAAAATCGAATCTGGGATTTCATTCTAGACATCATCGTCACTAGAATTCTATGCTTGCACTACAACCTTCCTCGTATAGTAATATAGTTCTCTATTCATAAGAAGGAATAAATATTCAATAGGTAGATAATCGACTCAATTAGTCTATCAATGATAAATTATACATCACCACAACCCGATTAGTGGTACTCAATCTCAACATCCATTCCAATACAACTCTCACTGTTGTAATTAATCGGCTCATTACTCGCAGAATCATTCCTGCATTACTATGGTCCACCGTTGACCTACTGTAGTCATTCGTTTTCCATGAAGTCTTAATAGCTAACCATACGGAGTCCATACATATCATATCAAATCCTTCTAAGGAGGTAACATAATCACCATTCATGATTCATGAAGAACACTCCTGATCCTGACATACATACATGACATGAAGCAGATAAAATTGCAGAAGAGTTTCAATCAAAGCAACGATAGCAGGTTAATACCATTCTTAATCATATGCCTTCAATAGAAGACTTAACTCAAAGGTTTGTTTAGTCCTTTTTGAAATATGGTCCTGGCTTATTCTCAAGATAGGACCTTCTAAGATAGATAGCCCGCTCATGGCGATTACACGAATTAAACCTTTACCCAACTACTATTACGGTTGAGTATTGCACAGTCATCAGAAGGAATGTCAATCTTCTGAACCGTAATATAACCTTCCCGGCTTCAACCATCAGCACTGTATTCCTCTCGCACGAGCGCCTATAATTATCCTCTTACATTTAAAGTGTCGGTCACCTCTTTGGCCTTTCCTGATAGTAAAATTTCCTTACAATCAATGTCATTTTAACCACCTCCAACTAAATTTTCTACCTCATTTCAATCACTGCTTATGTGAAAATGCTTTTCTTAAATCCTGGTGAGAGAAAAAAAAATCACCATTTTTCCATAAGTCATTGCCTTAGTCTTTAGATGTGAACATAGTCATGACTAACTCTCGATCATACTTAGGACGTCTCTTATCTTGGGTCCTTCTTGTTTTCACCAATCTCGACCTTCATTGGGTTGATCTATACTTTCTCATGGTTCAACACGTGCCCACCTGGCATTATTATAATTACGTCATATTTCCTTCATCAGAATCTCTATTCTTGAGAACTTTGAATATTACCTTTCTCCTTGTAAAACCTCTAAGGTCATCCTTAAATCCTTCAGCAGGTACACCCTAGGCATAGGGCATATCAAGATACCATTTACTAATACCAGAATCATTGTCTATATACTTCTGAAAATTTCTCCACTGATCCTTAAAGGTTGTTGTTACCTTAATCTTTTCCAATTCATATTGTCAAAACTCATGCTGTCCTTATTAAGGGAGAAATGCCAACCCTTATACATTCCCCTAGGGTTCATCTCAAGTTATTGAGGTTATATCCTTAATTCCACCTTTAAAAAGGTACTTGCATCTTATATGGATAAATAAAGTCATATATCCCTGATAAGGGTATCTTATTCAATCATTTCCACCTCGATAGTCTATACCGAATTTCACAATAGCATCCTTATTAAAGTTAAGGTCAATCCACATGGCCTCCAAAAGATAAAAATGGTTATCCGCTTTTCTTTCCTGATTTGGTAATGATCACATGGATGTACTGGAAGATATTGGTCGTGTTCAACGTGAACTTCTTCTTAATAAATCCTTATTAACTTTTGTTGTTTATCTCAACAGTCATCTCAATGTTGGGATATCTTTCATACCTGGCGTCTCCCTTTCTGGGTATCATGCCCCTGGTCTTATACTTCACATTCTTGAAGGTCACTTCCTTCATCCAATTTTCCTAATTTCTTACTTTCTTGTCTCCTCAGTCTATCCGCGTCTCATTGTTTATCCTTCGAACTATCTCAAGGTTTCCCCGAATCCTCCCAACTTAAAGGGATAAAATATATGTATCTCTTATGCCTTCAACCATCAATTTTAACTCATGGTGAATCACCCTCATCCTGACGATTACATACTTTTCAATTTCTATTGCTACGAGTCTTTAGGGTTTCCTCATACCCAACTCCCTTAGCATTCCTCAAACTCTATTACCTTTATATTCCTTTCCACTTTAGTTTCTTTTTATTTTCCTTTCTCTTATCATTATTTCATGAACCGACACAACATAAGCATTGATTTCAAACATCCCGTCATTCTGGATTCGTGTCCTCAGAACGAATCTTGACAACTTTTACAACTTAGATTCATAATTCATCATACTCGTCTACCTTTGTTCTGGCTCTAAAGCTTTTACACTATCTCCATAAGCTTTTACCTTCCTTCGCCTTTCACCAGCGGGTGGCCTCTCTCTTAGGAGGGTAAGTGACAAAAACAGTCTTTTGTGATTCACCAATCATTTAAAATCTCAAATGATTCCTATATTTTCTTTAGCCAGGCTCTTGCCTCGACTGGGTCAGCTTGTTCCTTGGAACTCTGAGAGCTTAGCGACTTAAAGGTCCTGAAAGAATTTCTCACCTCATTGTTTCTTCAGGGTGGTGGTTGGGGATAATAGTATAAGTTTTGTTTAGGCAGATCCATGGATTGCCCAAAAGGAGTACCATCCTAGTTCTTCTTATCTTGCTCGACTTCTGTTTTCTCATTATGAAAAGTTTCATCCTTCTCCCATAATCGTGGTTATTTTATACGTTAAAATCCTTGATTTCCACTTTATTATGTTATGAGTTCCCTTTTTTTTTGGCGACCTCCCTAACTATCACATTCAGGTTTTATCTTAAATCTTATTCCTCGAACTATGGTTTTAATCTAAGATCCCGTCCTTAAGCTCTTGAACGTTTGGAACCCAAATTCTGTCGGAATACCTCATTATTCCCTTATCATCTTTCTCGATATTAATCTCTTCTCCCATCATTGGATTGGATCTCTGCCTTCATTCATCACTTTTTCTTGGCACAAAATGATCTTTTCCAATAATTCGGGCTGCATTACAATCTCAAACAGCTTTTCGGTATCGGCTCCGGTTACCTTCACTTCTATTTCCATTTTCTTGAAATCTCTTACCAATTCTTCCGAAGACATTGTCATCTTGAGTCTTTCCTTTCTACTAAGGGCGTCAGCCACCATATTGGCTTTTCTTGGATGATAAAGAATCTCATAATTGTAATCCTTGATTAGATCTAACTACCTTCTCTGTTCCATGTTGAGCTCTATCTGCGTGAAAATGTACTAGAACTCTTATGGTTTGTGTAAATCTCGCACTTCTCTCCACACAAGTAGTGCCTTCAATCTTTAGGGCAAAACTATTGCCACGAGCCCAAGCTCATGGGTGGGGATATCGAATTTTATATTCCCTTAATTGTCTTGACGCGTAAGCGATTACCTTGATGTGCTGTATAAGAAGCACCCAAATTTCTTATGCGAAGCGTCACTATACATCACAAAATCTCCTTTTCCATCTGGCAACGCCAACATAGGGGCCATCACCAATATTTGCTTCAGTTCTTAAAAGCTGTTCTCGCATTTCTCTGTCCATTCGAACTTCTCAGTCTTACAAGTAAGCCGCGTTAAAGGGGCTACTATCTTTAAAAACATGAACGAACCTCCGGTAGTGACCGACCAATCCTACCTCTGGTAGTCACCCTAACCATGGTCATCAATTTTTCAGTGGTCCTTTATTCATTCTTGTCAGGATCCTCCACGGGATCCTCCTCAGCAACAATCCTTTCTAGGACAACATCCTTAACCGCTACATCCTTAATATGAACATCATCCGGTCCCTGTTAGGACGCTCTATCGGATCCACAATCTGATCTCCAATACGTAATAAAACATCATCGCGTTGTTGCTCCTCAACCTCAGGGTTCGGAGTCCCGCTACCATATACGATAACGAACTACGCTTCTATCACGATATTTATAAGGGTTCTCATAAGGGTTTTAACTGTCAGTACTACGTTAGGTAGTCCGACTATGAAATTGGCAAGAGTTCTTATTATCTTAGTGAACTTATTATTTTAACGTCACATCATCTCTGAGGTTTATAACACTTGGCTCTGATACCATTTCTGTAACACCCCCAAATCCGGGGTCGGGGATTCGGGTTGTCACGAGTTCCATTTCCCTTATCAATACTTAATCTTAATAGTCAACCAACTACTGCGTACTGTGACCCCACAATACACACACACACCACAAGTTATAGTCCCAGAGATGAATACCAAAAATAACACAAGTCATTTTATTCCACAATTATAAAGCATTTCACCAAATCACTCCAAATTCAAATCAAACTACTAATAATCAAAGATCATGCTTCTCATTTAGAAAACCAACCATCAAACTCACTAATAATCAAAGTAAAGGCTAGGGTTTGAAGTTTATACCTTCCTTGGGAGGTGTTAAGTTGCTAGGAAGCCTTAGGGAGCCTCCTACAAGCTTGATCTTTCCAAAGAAATCAAGAACACAAAGTTAGGCTTTGAAGTTTCTAAAAGTCCAATTGAAAGCACTATAAAAATGAGGGTCTTACCATGCTTATTTGGACGAGACTTGTGAACAAGAGTTGTAGGCCATCTCAATACCTTTCCAACGAGCTATAGAACACAACATTTGAGTGAGTATTGAAGGAGATATGGCAGTTTGAAGTTGCTGGGTTTGTTTTGGCCGAGAGCTTTATTCTTGGAAGCAAAAGTCAACTCTCCTTCTTTTTGTTTTATGAAATAATGCTTGGTTTCTTCTCTTTTTGTCTTAGCAAATGATATAAATTTTTTTACCATGGTTAATTTTGCATGGTCCAAAATCAACCAACAAAACAAAATCCCTTTGTCATGCTTATGTCATCAAGCTTGTGTCATCTTTTAACACTTGTCTTCCCTTTGTGGTGTGATGACATCATCACCCACTAACCTCTTTGATTAACCCTTAATTACTTGGCTAATGACCGCTTATCTGTTATACGGTTCGCTTAACTTTCGTTCTCGTTCGTCGTATGAGGGATCATATCCGGGATCTTATTATTTGGGTTCCCCTAAACCTTTCTCAATATTTTATATTCCTTTTATGATCCTCTCTTATAATCCTTGAATTTAAATCCTTTTAATCATGTTACCTTATACTCAATTCTTTCGGTATCTGGTGGATTTTCGGGAAAAAATCAAAGTGTCCGGATTCGAATTCTGACGACATTTACATACACTCATTTACTTTATGGAATACCAATACGATCTCAGAATTTCCATAACAGTACTCCTATATAGTGTTATCTGATAATTTTCCTTAATCAACATCATCAGCAAAAAGTTACTATTCATCAGTGTTTCAAAAATTCCAAAAATTGGGGTTATTACAGTAACTTTGGGTCAACCTTGGTCTCAAATGTAGTTGGTTGAAGTGTAGGGTTAGTCACAGAGTCATTTAACACATTTGGTTGAATTTGATAAGGCATATATTGTGCAAACATATTATTTCACATAGGCATGTTGTATGGCATTTGAGGCATACTGAATGCAGCAAAATAAGGATTATTAGCATATGGCATGTTTGCATAATGTGCATGAGGATTCTGTTGAGACATAACAGGCATAGCATGCAGAGGTGACATAGACATGTTAGGCATGGAAGCAGTTAAAGGCATGGGAGCATTCTTAACTGACTTGCAGTTAGCAGATAGATGATTAATACTTTTGCAATGCACACAACTTTTTCTAGGAGCATATTTATCAGGTGTGTAATTGTTGTGTTTGTTAATCCCTACCTTCCCATTTCTATTAGATTTTCTTTTAGTTTCCTTTTTATCCTCAACCATCTTAAGCCTATTTTCAACTGATCTAAAGTCATGTGTCATATATTCATCTTACTGGCATCTTTGGATGTGCTAGCTTCTTCTTTGACAAAGTTCTTGGAAGTTGAACCAAACTTCTTATTGAGATTTTTCAAATTGTTCTTTTTAGAATCACTTGCCTGTTTTAATTGATGAGCCTTCAACGGATGCTCATTTTCTTCCTTCAACGGATAACTTTCATCATCAGTTGATTCCACATCCGTTGATAATCCATCAATTAATTCTACTTCCTTTTTGTTTTTCTTCCAGGCATTCTCACATAGTGATTCAATTTCCTGAACCTTGACAATCTGAGCACTGACATCCTTCGATGTTTTCCAGGCCTTGATTACATATTGTTCACGTTCTAATTGTTTAGAAAGAATTTCTACTTTCTTAACAGATTCTTCTAGTTCACTCTCAACAGTTAAGCATTTGATTTTAATCTTTTCAAGTTCAATTACCTTACCCTCTAACACAGCATTCCTATCACTTAAAAACAAATTATTCTCTTTAATTCTTGTGTTTTCTTTAGCTAGTGATTTAATAGAAACATGCAAATGATATAATTCATTGGACATATCATTTATAGCTTCATTGCATTCAATCTTAGAAAGCTGTGAGAGGTCAGTAGTAATTACTTGGTTGCTTGATGAACTAGTTTCATTTTCATCAGAATTAGCCATCAGGGCTAGGTTGACATATTCCATATCATCATCTTCATTGGCTCCATCTGCTGCCCAGTCATCTTGAGTCAGAAAAGCTCTTTCCTTTTGTTTGAGCAAATCGAAATATTTCTTTTTGTAATCCACTTGCTCAAATTTCTTCTTATCAGAGGTTGACTTTCTGCACTCATTTGCAAAGTGTCTACTTATGCCACAGTTATAACATTTGAACTTAGATTTGTCCACCATGTTCTTGTTTGGCTTAGTGAATCTGGCATTTTTCTTGAATTTCATCTTTGCAAACCTCCTGGACAGAAAAGCCAGATGTTCATCAACATCATCAGAATCATCTTGACTGGAACTATCTTCAACCTCAGCTACTTGCTCCTTTCCCTTGCTTGATTCTGATTTTCTTGTGCCAATTTTGAGACTTGGCATTGTCTTTTCTTCATTCCTGGCTTCAGTCTTCTCATTGTCAGCTACAAGTGCAACTGATCCACCTTTTCTCTTTCCCTTTTCCAGCAGCTCATCTTGCTCCATCTCAAGTTCATAGGTCTTCAAAATTCCATATAATCTTTCAAGTGTGAAGTCCTTATAATCTTGAGAATTCCTTAGTGAAACAGTCATAGGCTTCCATTCCTTTGGTAGAGACCTCAGAAATTTTAAGTTGGAGTCCTTGACTTGGTACACTCTTCCATACTGTTTCAATCCATTCAACAGTTTCTGAAATCTATTGAAGGTATCATTCAGTGATTCTCCTTCTTCAAAGTGAAAGTATTCATACTGTTGAATGAGAAGCTGCATTTTGTTTTCTCTAACTTGTTCAGTACCTTCACAGATAAGTTGCACAGTATACCAAATTTCCTTAGCCGTTTGGCTGTTAATGACATTATCAAACATATCTTGATCTAATCCATTGAACATAATGTTCATGGCTTTCTTGTCCTTGTGAACCTCTTCAATATCTTCATCAGTCCATTCTGCTTTTGGCTTGGGAATAGACTGTCCAATAGCAACTGTGGCAGTTGCAGCTGTGGCCACCTTGTGAGGGATGTGAGGACCATTTTTAATGCAGTTGATGTAGCTTTCATCTTGAGAGAGAAGATGTAGATGCATCTTCACTTTACAGTGATGATAATTATCTCTTTCCAGGATTGGAATCTTTACATCAATATCCTTCTTACTCATGATGTTAGTAGAATAGATCTTTAAACTCTTTGTAAGTTAAGAGTTTGCTCTGATACCAATTGTTATTCCCAAGGAACTAACAATGAGATTTACAGAAGGGGGGTTGAATGTAAATCTCAAAACTTTTTCAAGTTTTGAGCAGTTTCAAAGGCTATGTGTTTTGATGAACAAGTGTGTGTGAATTTCTTTGAGCTGGTGCAGACAGATATATATTCAAACACAAATGTAAAGAACACAAAAGACTTAAAAACTTTTCTGGTGGATTTGTTGTTCCACCAGAGATGTGTTATTTCAGAAAATCTGTGATTTTAAGAAATTGATCACAGCTGCTTCCTAGTACAAACTAGATGATTTTCTCTCAATGTTTTTCTAAACAGCTCTGGAAAATTCACTATCTAATTACTAGCTGCAACTTGGTTTATATATCACCAAGTTTACAAGTGAAGACAAAAATATAAAATACAATTGAAAAGATTCTTCACATGTTTCTTCTTCATTTCTCTATCCAATGCAATCTAGGATAATCTGTGAATCTTTGAATACTTCCTTGTTTGCACCAGAATGGAAATGCTGCATTTTCTTGATTCCTCCAAGAGGCTGCCACATTCCAATTGTCTCTGTCAACCCATGTGCCTCTGTCAGCTTATGAATTGTCACTGTCAACTGCTATAGAACTTAGCATCCGTTGAAGCTTTCATCTGTTGATGGCTTTATCCGTTGATGCATTAGCAGTTGAACCTTTATCCGTTGATGCACTCATCCGTTGATGGATGTTATCCGTTGAAGCTTTAGAGACATCCGTTGAAGCTTTGTTTCTTATCCGTTGAAGGCCTTTAACTTATCAGTTGATACTACTTCATTTATACAGAATTACAAGGCATGAAATATTTACAGTTAGCCCTCCTATTTGCATATCCACTCGTAGTCAACATGACTTATAATTTCCCACAACATCTAAGAATTATAACTTGAATACAGAAACTGAAATGTGCTACAATACTAAACTTATTTCTAAGTAAAGCTACTCCATCAATGGATAGCCAGAATGGTCTTATCCGTTGAGGCTACAAATACCAGATTTCTTCTTAAGTGTTTTGTTTAACTTATCATCAAACTAATACACATATTCCTAACAAATCGTATGAGAAATATGAATGATCTAGATGGGATTTAACCCTCCTATTCTAGGAGTGATATTATTGGCCTCTTGCGTGAGCTAGACTATGAAATGCGTAGCCACGCTCAAATGTTGATTTGATATAATAGTCTACTCATTTATCAAGGAAACTTGGATTAAACTATGATAAGGATGACACATTACATGCCTCTAGTTTAATCTATAATATTTGGTTAAAGGGATTATATTACATTGTACATTATTCACGAAAGGTTTAATCGATCACCGATTCAATTATTATTATTTGGGTAACAATGATGTATTACTAGATGCCGCTCATTGTTTACGATTTTAAATTAGATTTAAAATTCGTTGCCAACGTAATAATAACCTATAGGCTCACACACTAAGAATGCTTGAAGGATTATTTAATTTAAATTGGATTTAAATTATATTAAAGTAATTCGAATTATATATAATTGTTAGGTCACACTTTCACTGTAGAGGGGGTGAATATAGTGTTTATTACAATCAAATCAAACTTCAAGAACTTATATAACAGAAAATAAACTTTATTGAAACAATAAACTCTGTTACAATCTGGAACTGTTATCTCTCAGTGATGAACAAAATATCACGAGCGCTGCTAGGGTTACAGTAAATAATATTCTCGATAATGATAACACTTATAGTGTAAACCCTATGTCTGTGTTTATATACTACACAGTTACAAGATAATCGCTAATTGATATGGAATATAATTCTGCTTCCTAATATATATCAATCAGATATCTTCTATTCCAAGTATTCCATTCTTTACGGAATTCCTTCTTCATGCATATCTCTTCTTATGTTTATCTTGATCTTCTTAACTTCAATCAGCTACTGTCCTTATCTGATCGTTCTTCAGCACTTAAGTTCCGATATCTATCTCCTGATGCTTATCTCCTGATAACATAAGTACTGATATCCCTTAAGTTCTGTCGTCCAGTATAAGTACTGATCAGTTAAGTACTGATTTGTTCTGTTCAAATAAGATCTGAAATCTAAACATAAAACATATTAGCCATGACATTATCAAATATATCTAACAATCTCCCCCAACTTGTAAATTAGCAAAATATACAAGTTTAACAGATATTTGATGATGTCAAAAACATTAAGTACAAATGCATGAGAAATAGACAAGATAACTACAACTTACAGTCCTTAAAGCTTTTACCAATTCAACTTCTGATAACAACTTTGGTCTGTATACACATCAGAATTTAAGTAGTTGTAGATCTTTGACTTGGCTTCATCATTTTCTGATCTCTCTGATGTCAGGAGTTGTTCTGAGATAATTCTTCAACAAACATTTCTCAGCATATCTGAGTTCATCAATCATTCTCCGTTTGACATCTTTAAGCTCTGCAGTATCTTCACCAGTTTGAAATATTGCAGCTCTGAGATCATTAATCTTTGCTTTTCTCAACTCCCGATCTAGTCTTATGACATAAGCTTTGTTAGACTCTAGATTGAATTCAAGCCCCTTAATACCAAGATATGTTCTGATCTGTGCAGTATTAGGCTTCATATCAACAATATCACCATTATGATTTCTGTACTTTGGAACATATCTGCTGTCAGACTTAACAGAATAAAGCCTTTTCTGTCTCTGAATCTGTTCTTTTAAGTAGTTTGCAGCAGTCTCTGTTATTCTGTTATCCACTTGAAGTAAGAAAAGTACATGCTCCAATTCTTCAAAATACTTCAAAGGAATGGCATTTTGTCTTATATGATAAACCCTACCATCTGTCATGAAATACAACATGATGTATTCTTTCAAGTAGGTATGGTAAACCATCTGTACAGATTCTAGTTGATTCAATCTCTCAGGAGTTGCTCCAATACCTGGTTCACTCAAGGAAGTTGGATCATCGGTAGTGTTGTGTACTCTTCTTTCATCAGCACTTCTCAATCCAGTTTTATCTCTAGCTTCCTTTCCAGTAACTACTCTTGCTTCAAAACCACTTGGAGTAGTCTTCAAAGATTGAGTCTGTTTTGCTTTAGTGAATCCTGGTAGGAGTGTTTTAGATTTATTTTCTGATATCAAGTTAACTTGAGCACTGTCAGAGGTTACTTGCTTCTTCTGAATATCAGAACTTACAATTTCTTGACTCTGAACAACTTGAGCCATGTCAGAGGTTGTTTTAAGAACTTTTCTTGAAGTCAGAGCAAGATCATCTTTTCCATCAGTAATTTCTTCTTCCTCAGGAGGTACATAAGGCTTGATAGGTTCACCAACCTTTTCTTTACCCTTGGATCTTGGATCTATCTGTGGTTGTGATCTAGCCAAAGTTTCTTCAGTATGTATCCTTTCTTTGATCACAATGCCTTTAGGTTTTGGAAGTAATTTTTTACCAGAAGCTTCAGATTTAGATGTGACTTTCTCTGATTTAAGTCTGGCTTCTTCTTCCTTTAAACTTTCCAAGTCCATCCCTGGATTTTCTTGAAGAAATAACTGTCTTGACATTTCCTCATCAAGATCTAGAAGTTCATCAGAACTTATCCTTTTACCAGCAGCAGAACTTATTCTTTTCCCAGTATCAGAACTTGTTCTGTGACTAGCTTGTCTTGATGTAAACCTTCTACCTTGACTATGACCACTACCCATTCCAGAGTTTCCTTGGTCATCTTTTCCATCATCCTTTCCTTGCAGTGACTTGTTGGTTTTGCATTTGGACTTAATTACCTTCTCCCCCTTTTTGGCATCAGCAGGTAATAAAAGAGAGATAAGTAGTTCCACTGAGGTCTGGATTTCAGTAAGTTGCGATTGCTGAGAAGCTTGATTTGTCAGAATTTGATCAATCTGAGCTTGTTGCTTCTCTTGAGTTTGCTCAATATAAGCAACCCTGTCAATGGTAGGTTGGAAGAACTTTTTCTTATCAATTTTCCAAACTTGTTCCTGTTTGATAAAGTTCTCCTGAATCTTGTGTAGCTCTGCATGAGTGTTGGAATGAAGACCTTGTAGATGTTTAGTACTCAATGCAGTGACTCTAAGCTGGGTTTTAAAATCATCAGAATGTAACATTTCATCAGCTTTAGTCAAGTGCTCAGCAAGATGTAAAGCATTTGGAACACATGAAACTGAGTTCCATGCCTTAGTCCACTCCTGACCTGCAGGAGTTTCACTCCAAGGTACTGGTGCATCCCTGATAACAAACTCCTTTACCAGTTCAGACTTAGGAAGAGTCAGTGGAGGAGTATGTCCTGAAGGACCTGCTTCATCAGCATCTACAGTTGTAGCAGCCTCACCAGTATCTCCAACATTTGCAGCATCAGAACTTAGAGAATCAGTATCTTCTGATAAGACAACTGTGTGAGTAGCAATGGAGGCTTCAACATCCTCGAATTGCTGATCTGATACTAAGTTCTGATCAACAGCCATATCCTGATGCTCACCTAAAATCTGATCATCAGCATCTTGATGCAGAGAAGGTGTTAGTGATAACTCAGGAGTTTGAACAGCATCAGTAACAAGTGTTGTGGAAGGATTATTTGCTGTTGGAGCTTCTAAGAAAAGTATTTCAGGCACAACCAGGTTCTGAATATCAATTTCAGCACTTGTGCCTGGATCAACAAGAGACATAGAAGGTGAATTAGCCTTGTCAGATACAGGTTCCTGAGATGGAGTTGATGGAGAAGAAGTGACTGGAGAAAATTCCTTGTCTTGTGAGATCAGAGATTCCTGATCCCCTTCCTTAGCTGCTTCCTCCTCATCATCTGAAACTGGCCTTTGTGCCCTCTGTTTCTTGTACTTCCTTGTTGATTTGGATTCCTTGGGAGTTTCAGGAACCGTCATACGTCTAAGCCTCTTGAGAAGCCTAGAACCCCCAATTGCAGAATCCGTCTGAGAAGTTGCCTTCTCAGCTTCACGTACCACAGGTTCTGAAGAGGGAATCTGATCCTCAGAATCTGATTCATCTCTCAAAGTAATGCTTCTCCTCTTTTGAGGTGTTTGAGGAACAGTCTTTGTTCTCTTTGGCTTAGAGGATGTAGGCTTCACAGTAGGTGCTGAAGAAGAAGGTTGAGCAGTCTGTGAAGTGGAGAGATAGGATTTGAGATAAGTTCTGAGGGTAGGTTGAGTAGAATGAGAGGTAGGTACTGAGGTTGATGGATTGTGGTTATGGTGAGTTGGTTGAACATTTGAGTAAACAGATTTGTAAGTAACAGGATCAGCATTTACCAGAATCTGTTTCACAGACTGAGGAATCTGTAATTGTCTCACCATTGATTTCTTTGTGTCAGCATTTATTAGGTCGTTAAAGTATCTTTTTGCAACCTTAAAAGGTGGGGTTTGAGTGCTGACTAACTGGGGTTCAGCAGTACAATACGTATAAATAAGTTGACAGAATCTAGCAAAATAAACAACATCTCGATCCTTTGTCATCCTATCCCCAATAAAACCAATTATTCCAGTTGCAAAATCAAAATGAGTTTGATGGATAATAGCATACCCGATGTGCTGACTCAGAATTGGGATGGCATCAAAATTTGAACACTTGTTGCCAAAAGCCTTGGTGATGCAATCGAAGAAGAAACTCCATTCTCTTCTGATATTAGCCCGTTTCAACTGTCCAAGTTTCGTCAGACTCTTTTCATATCCCAAATCAGTCATTAACCCCCGAAGTTCTGATTCCTCTGGTATAGAGAAGGTACAATCTTCTGGAAGATGTAATGCTCTTCGTACTGTACCAGGAGTGACTACATAGGATGAATCACCCACTTGGAAGATAATACTGGGAGTTCCTCGTTTACCACCATCATCAAAAACTCCAGTCCTCCAGAACCGCAGAACTTGTTGACTTGAAAATAATTCAGGCTGAGTTAAGGCGTACCCAACCTCACTATGTGCAAGAAGATCTTGCACAAAATGCAATTCAGATGGAGCTTCAGCATGATCAAGAATTGCAGCATAGTTGTTTGGAACAAACTTTGCTCCATCAATGATTAAATCCTTTGGTGCCATGTGAAAAAATATTGAAATTCAAGTATGCCTGTTAGGTGTTTGAGATAATGTCTGTATGAAAAACCAACGTGAGAAAGAATGAGAAAGAGAGTAAAAGTAAGAAGAGAGATAAAGTATAAAGAAAATAAAAGCTTAAAGAAATCTTCCCTCTGTTGTTCTTATACTCTGAATAAAATGTTACCGTTGGACACCTGTCAGACATGCAGTAATAACGGATAGTTACTGGGCTCGAGAAAACAGGAATGATTACTTACCCAGTTGCCTTGTTTCAAGGAAAAACCATTTCATTTATCAAGAGACACAGTTTTAATTCAAAATTTAAACCGTTAGCACTGATTGAATTATTTTTCACTGCAACATTAATATTCTGAAAATGAATCATGTTAAAAATGACCGAGATAATTTCGATGAATAAGTGCTGACAAAGAATCAGAACTTAAATAAAGACAAAATTTAAATGGTCATCAGAATATCAAGCAGGATTTAACAACACAAGATAAAATAACTCAGAGACAAAATCTTGAAGTAAAACAGTTTTCATTAATATATCAAGTCAATACATATATGAAATAGAAATTACATCAATACAAGATTTTCCCTAAGCTTCTAAATCTAACATCAACAGCCTTAGTCCTAGCTAAGAAGCCTGACAAAGCTGAGGATGAAGAAGAACAGGAAGAAGACGAGATTAAGTCATCTTCCTCTTCCTATCTTCGACAAACAAGATAGCGAGTCGTATGATTCGCTCTTGCTGACAGATACGACGAAGGTGAAGGTCTCTTTGAACGGCCACCAGATCACGTTTGATAACCTCTGGAAATTGAATCCAGAGATTGTGAGGGATGTTGGTGATAGGGTAGGGAGTTGGAATTCCATTCAAAAAGACATGCACAGTCTCATCACCGTAATTGTAGAACCAGCCAAATTCAGCCATTTGTGATAGTAAATGAAAAACAAGACTAAATTTGTGATACAAGTGTGATGAGAAGACTAATGTGAAGTGGCTGTGTATATAGGCAAGAGAATGCCAAGAGACGCAAAGATATTTAATGCTGACAGGTAGAATTAATTCTACCTCGTCTCCCTAGACTTTGAAAAAGAATAACAGTCATTGGAAAAGGAATGTGCACATGTAACAAGAGTGAACTGTTCAAGGACGAGTGCCATTATGTTTTAACCATAGACTATTAATCTTCCACTTCAACATTTCGAAATTAATCTGAGACTGTTACCAAATTTTACTCACAGATAAGTCAAGTAAAGGGTTAGACTGAAAAATCAGAACTTAGACCTATACCAGAACTTAACAGTCATCAGAACATAATGTCTTAACTCGAACAAGGAATATCTATCTTAGTAAATACTCATACAAGTTCTTAGTTATGAACGTCAGAACTTAATCATCAGAACGTGTAACTAGAACTTGTCCTCAGAATTTGTGCAAAAATGACACAATGACTGTTTATCTAAAATAACATAGACCACCACAGAAATTTCATCATTCATATGGAGTGATGTGTGTGTGCATTAAGCTAAATAAATAATAAAGAGTAAAGTCTGATCTACTTCAGTACATCTTAGAAATAAGTCATAATTAAAATTTTGCTAAAGAGCTGTCATTATCCTGAAACCTACTGATAAATGAGTACATGCATGAGTCCACCTCAACTATTTTTGTGCTAATTTTATGCATCTTTTGAAATTCTATTTTACAGTGGCTTCTCAGTGTAAGTGAGTCACGACTGTTTATCAGAATTTATGCTATTATCAGAGTATTTCTCCAGTAATCATAGAGTGTGAAAAGTCACCAAGAAAATATTTTGCTTTTCTAATGCATATTTACTTAATACCAGCAATGCACTTGGGTCGTCCCATTCACATTTTTACTCTAGATCTCAAAGGAGTACCTGATATTATTCTTTGATTCTTGTTCTTCTTCTTTGATAAGTGAGGTTTATCAGCACTTAGTACATTCAGCAGTTTT
Source organism: Apium graveolens (assembly GCF_009905375.1). Taxonomy (NCBI): domain Eukaryota; kingdom Viridiplantae; phylum Streptophyta; class Magnoliopsida; order Apiales; family Apiaceae; genus Apium; species Apium graveolens. Next base: position 33,090,164 of record NC_133651.1, read on the forward strand.
ACTAGAATCAGAACTTAAACAGATGAGTAGCATTATTCTAATTTGGGACTTAGTAGTAAGATGAATAAAGTAAACTAAACTAAGCTCAAGTATCAGAATTTGCTTGTGTCATAAGATTTCCACAGAAATAATTACTTCTTTCATGGGATCATTTGTTTATTGAAGACTAGTAGGTCAGTATCTAGCACAATTATCCTCATAGGATTGAATGATTACTTAAACAGATATATCACTTATGAGAGTTAAGAGATATGTATCAGACAACAATCAGTACTTAAAAACATTTATCAATTAATGCACAGAATATACAAAGAGATTAATTCTGTAAATACTGATCATAAAGTCTGATAACATAGAACAAGTTTAAGCAGATTTAGAGAAAGAACCTGAAATCATTCCAAGTTCATTTACCAATTTTGTAAAGGTAGCTTCACACAGTGGTTTTGTGAAGATATCTGCTACTTGTTGATCTGTGGGAACAAAATGCAATTCCACTGTACCTTCATCCACATGTTCCCTGATGAAATGGTACCTGATGCTGATGTGCTTTGTCATAGAGTGTTGAACTGGATTACCTGTCATAGCAATAGCACTTTGATTATCACAGTAAATAGGGATTTTGAAATATGTTAACCCATAATCCAGTAACTGATTCTTCATCCAGAGAATCTGTGCACAGCAGCTTCCTGCAGCAATATACTCTGCTTCTGCAGTTGATGTGGAAATTGACTTTTGTTTCTTGCTATACCAAGAAACCAACCTGCCTCCAAGAAATTGGCAGCTACCACTTGTGCTTTTCCTGTCAATTTTGCAACCTGCAAAATCTGCATCTGAGTAACCTATTAATTTAAAATCTGATTCTCTAGGATACCATAATCCTAGATCAGCTGTTCCTTTAAGATACTTAAAGATTCTTTTTACAGCTGTTAAGTGAGGTTCTCTTGGATCTGCTTGAAATCTTGCACAAAGACAGGTAGCAAACATGATATCTGGTCTACTAGCAGTTAGATAGAGAAGTGAGCCAATCATACCTCTGTAATCAGTAATATCTACTGAATTACCAGTATCCTTATCCAGTTTTGTTGCAGTGGCCATGGGAGTGGATGCACTTGAACAGTCTTGCATTCCAAATTTCTTCAGCAAGTTTCTGGTGTACTTAGATTGACAAATAAAAGTTCCTTCTTCACTCTGCTTGACTTGAAGGCCCAGAAAATAACTAAGTTCTCCCATCATACTCATCTGATATCTTGACTGCATTAGTTTGGCAAACTTTTTGCAAAGTTTGTCATTTGGAGACCCAAAAATAATATCATCAACATAAATCTGGATCAAAAGTAAGTCCTTGCCATGGTTGAGATAGAACAGTGTTTTGTCAATAGTTCCTCTGTTGAATCCACTTTCCAGAAGAAACTGAGCTAAAGTCTCATACCATGCTCTAGGAGCTTGCTTAAGTCCATAAAGTGCTTTATCAAGCCTGTAGACATAATCTGGATGTTTGGAATCTACAAAGCCTGGAGGTTGTTCAACATATACTTCCTCTTCCAATTCTCCATTGAGAAAAGCACTTTTCACATCCATTTGAAAGACAGTAAACTTTTTGTGAGCAGCATAAGCCATGAATATCCTTATGGCTTCTAACCTAGCAACTGGAGCAAATGTTTCATCATAGTCAATTCCCTCATGTTGAGAATATCCTTTTGCAACCAGCCTTGCCTTGTTCCTTACAATTATGCCATCACTGTCAGTTTTGTTTCTGAATACCCACTTTGTACCAACAACCGATCTATTCTTGGGTCTTGGCACTAAGGTCCAAACTTTGTTTCTTTCAAATTCATTCAACTCTTCCTGCATTGCTTGCACCCAATCAGCATCTTGAAGAGCTTCTTCCACTTTCTTTGGCTCAGACTGAGAGAGAAAAGAATTGTAAAGACATTCATTCGAAGTACCTGTTCTAGTTCTGACACCTGCCTCAGGATTTCCAATTATCAAATCAGGTGTATGTGATTTTGTCCACTTCCTTGCAGATGGAAGATTTTCTCTAGAACTGGATGCTCCCCCATGATTCATGCTGTCTTCGGTTTCATTTTCTGATGCTCCCCCTGAAACTATGCTCTCTGAGTTGGATCCTTCAGTATTTAGATTTTCAGTACTTGGCTTATCAGAACTTGACGAATCAGAATTTGAAGAGCCAGATGTATGTTCTGATGCTTCTTGAGATGTGATAATATCTTGAGTATGCTCCCCCTGCATTGGTGCATCTTCCGTTGACGTAGTCACCACAGTTTCAATAACATCAGAGTTTAATCCATCAGAATTTACAGTATCAGGACTTAGACTGTCAGGACTTGAGGTATCAGAATATGAATCTTCATTTTCAAATCTCAGCTGATCATGATCAATGCAATCTTCAAGTCCAGTGATCTTCTTGTCATCAAAAGAGACATTGATAGATTCCATGACCACTTTTGTTCTCAAATTATAGACTCTGAAGGCTTTTGTAGAAAGTGGATATCCAACAAAGATTCCCTCATCAGCTTTTAGATCAAACTTGGATAGCTGTTCAGGATGAGTCTTGAGAACAAAACACTTACATCCAAATACATGAAAGTATTTGAGATTTGGCTTCTTGTTCTTCACCATCTCATATGGTGTTTTTCCATGCTTGTTAATGAGTGTTGCATTTTGAGTAAAACAAGCAGTCTGCACAGCTTCAGCCCAGAAATAGGTTGGAAGCTTTGCTTCTTCAAGCATTGTTCGTGCAGCTTCAATGAGAGTTCTATTCTTCCTTTCAATAACTCCATTTTGCTGTGGAGTTCCAGGAGCAGAAAATTCCTGCTTTATTCCATGATTTTTGCAGAACTCTTCCATTATCAGATTCTTGAATTCAGTGCCATTATCACTCCTCAAAATTTTCACAGAATCTATGATCAATTTATCCAGATGTTTGACATGATCAATCAGGATAGATGCAGTTTCACTTTTTGTGTGCAAGAAATACACCCATGTGTATCTGGTGAACTCATCTACTATGACCAACGCATATTTCTTCTTTGCAATAGACATGACATTCACTGGACCAAATAGATCAACATGAAGCAGATAATAAGGCTCAAGAATTGATGATTCAGTCTTGCTCTTGAACGAAGATTTTCTTTGTTTAGCCTTCTGACATGAGTCACAAAGACCATCAGGAACAAACACTGATTTTGGCAGTCCTCTCACAAGATCTTTCTTGATCAGTTCATTTATCTTGTTGAAGTTTAAATGAGAGAGTTTCTTGTGCCAATTCCAGCTTTCTTCAGTTGAGGCTCTACTTACTAAACAGATTGCAGAACCATCAGAACTTGTTGAAAGCTTAGCTTCATAAATGTTACCACGCCTGAATCCCTTCAGAACAATTTTTTCTTTAGATTTACTAACTATTTCACAATGTTCTGCAAAGAAATCAATATGATAACCTCTGTCACAGATTTGACTTATACTCAGTAAGTTGTGTTTAAGTCCTGAGACCAGAGCTACATCTTTAATGATGACATTCCCAAGATTGATATTGCCATATCCCAAAGTTTTTCCAATGTTGCCATCTCCATAAGAAACACTTGGGCCAGCTTTCTCCACAAAGTCTGATAGCAGGGCCTTATTTCCAGTCATATGTCCTGAACATCCACTGTCCAGAACTAAAATATTTTTCCTGTTGCCCTGCAATCAAAAAGACCACTAATTATTAGTTTTAAGGACCCAGACTTGCATGGATCCTTTGGCCTTTTTAGGTTTGTTAACATTTGCAGCGGATTTAGCATCAGATTTTATGTTAACAGTTTTCTTATCAGAACTTATACTACCAGACTTTGAATCAGAACTTACACTAGAAGGAACAACAGAAACTTTCTTTAAAGAAGGTTTTATTTGATAATAATCATAGTACAAACTATGATATTCCTTACAAGTATAAATGGAATGCCATAAACTACCACAATGAAAACAAGGATCTTGTGGTTTGTATCTAACAGACTGACTCTTAACTCCTGATTTTGTAGATAAGGAGTTAATATTCTTATTCTTCTTGCAAAAAGAAGCCAGATGGTTAGAACTTCCACAGTTATGACACGCTTTCCTAGGAGCATCAGGAACAGATTTATAGTTATTGCTTTTATTCACACCTTCCTTTCCATTCCTGTTTTTCCTAGGTGATTTTACCTTGTTTGCATTCTTAACATCTTTCAGCTTATGCTTAAGCTGCTTCTTTGTCATTAAGCCTATGTTAACTTCAGTTGTCTTTTCCTGTTTTAGTTTGTCAGAAGCTAATTCCTTTTTAACTTCTGATTTCTCATTTTCAGATTTTTCAGTTACAAACTTAACAGGTTTTAACTTCAGCTTTTGCTTATCAACAGGCTTAATTTCTACAGTTCCTTTTTCATTTTTATTTTCTTCATAACCTAAGCCCTCTTTCCAGTTTCCACTGCTTAGCAAATTTTGAGTTGTTTTGCCAGAGTTAGTCCAAGTTCTGATAATCTCTCTCTCCTTTTCTAACTCAGTTTTTAGAGATTCATTCATTTTTAGCACTTCATCCCTAACATAAAAAGCATCATCTCTATCCTGCTGAGTTTGATGGAACATGACTAACTCTTTTTCTAAGAAATCATTTCTTTTCCTAAAAGCAAGATTTTCAGAAGTTAATCTTTCACATGTTAAAGTTTGATCTCTATAACTAACAAACATGGTTTTAAGATATCTTCTCAACTCATTAATATCATCAGTATGAAAAGCATAAGTAGTCTGAGGTACCTTTGTTTCAGCAGCTTCAGAACTGCTCTCAGAACTTGATTTATCAGCATTTGCCATCAATGCATAGTTCTCCTCACTTTCAGAGTCTGAGGTGTCTGTCCAGCTTTTCTGCTTTGTGACAAGAGCTTTTCCTTTGTCACTCTTGGTCTTCTTGCAATCAGGAGATATGTGGCCTTTCTCACCACAATTATAACATTTAACATTAGCGTAATCTCCTCTGTCAGACTTTCCTCCTCTTCCTTCAGATCTTCTGAAATTCTTCTTATCAGAACTTATGCCTTTTCTGGAAAACTTCTTTCCCTTCCTGAATTTCCTGTATGCAATCTTTGTGATTCCTTTCACCATAAGAGCACACAGCTTCATCATCTCCTCATCAGCATCAGTTTCAGGCAAGCTTTCAGAATCTGAGTCATCATCACTCTCAGAACTTGATGACTCAGTATCAGACTTTATGATAAGAGCTTTACCCTTGTCTTTCTTTGAGAAAGGTGGTTTGGGGGATTCCTCTTCAGCCTTGAGAGCAACTGTCCTTGACTTTCCTCCTTTCCTCTTGCTTCTTTGTTCCATCTCAAGTTCATGAGTCTTGAGCATTCCATATATTTCATCAAGAGTCGTTTCATCAAGATTGTAGTTGTCTCTTATTGTTGTTGCCTTCAAATCCCAACATTCAGGAAAAGCTAACAGGAATTTAAGGTTTGTATCTTCAAGATCATACTCCTTATTAACCAATGACAAGTCATTCAAGAGTTTGACAAATCTATCATATACATCAGTCAATGACTCATTAGTCCTAGAGTCAAAGTGTTCATACTCTTGAGTGAGTATTGTCTTCCTGTTCTTCTTAACTGTTTCAGTTCCTTGACACCTTGTCTCCAGTGCATCCCATATCTCCTTAGCAGTCTTGCAGTTGATTACCCTGTTTGACATTACATTATCAATGGCACTATGCAATAAGTGTCGTACCTTGGCATCCTTAGCAATAGATGCTATATCTTCAGCAGTGTAATCACTCTTTTCCTTTGGTACGGTCATTGCTGCTTCACCTGCAACTACAACAGCGAGCTTGGTAGGTTTGTGAGGCCCTTCCTTGATTCTATCAAGGTATTCTGGATCTGTTGCTTCCAGAAACATGGTCATCCTTACCTTCCATATGGGATATTCAGATGGTCTCAATATGGGAACTCTGATAGTCTCATATCGACTCTGAGTTGATGTCTTTGATGATTCCTCAGTTTTGGTAGGCTTAGTTGGAGTTTCTGTGTCAGACATGATTGTGTTTGGATCTTTAACTGTATGTGTGTTAACAGAAAGCTCTGATACCACTTGTTAGGTCACACTTTCACTGTAGAGGGGGTGAATACAGTGTTTATTACAATCAAATCAAACTTCAAGAACTTATATAACAGAAAATAAACTTTATTGAAATAATAAACTCTGTTACAATCTGGAACTGTTATCTCTCAGTGATGAACAAAATATCACGAGAGCTGCTAGGGTTACAGTAAATAATATTCTCGATAATGATAACACTTATAGTGTAAACCCTATGTCTGTGTTTATATACTACACAGTTACAAGATAATCGCTAATTGATATGGAATATAATTTTGCTTCCTAATATATATCAATCAGATATCTTCTATTCCAAGTATTCCATTCTTTATGGAATTCCTTCTTCATGCATATCTCTTCTTATGTTTATCTTGATCTTCTTAACTTCAATCAGCTACTGTCCTTATCTGATCGTTCTTCAGCACTTAAGTTCCGATATCTATCTCCTGATGCTTATCTCCTGATAACATAAGTACTGATATCCCTTAAGTTCTGTCGTCCAGTATAAGTACTGATCAGTTAAGTACTGATTTGTTCTGTTCAAATAAGATCTGAAATCTAAACATAAAACATATTAGCCATGACATTATCAAATATATCTAACAATAATATTAATTAAGTATGACTTAATTAATTAGATAAATATTTATATTCGAATTTACTAATATCAATTATGAAATTTATTTGTTAAATAATTAAGTGAGACTTAATTATAATACAAATAAGAATTTTGAATTAATAATAACTCCTAATTAGTTAAGAGTTACAATTCGTTTTTCTATTCTCTATATAATATCTCTTGTGCGGCTGATTTTGTAAGCAAGACTTTTACTAAAACCCTAGCCACTAAGAGAGAAGATGGAGAGAGCAAGAAGAAACGAGTTTATGCTAGTACACATTCAATCCTTGCCTTCAAGCATTGTGTGGATACCGATAGAGCGTAGATCGCGAGAGCGGGATGCATGGTGATTGAACAAGCTTTGGATCTCCATTAGTCAACCAATTTTTAAAGCTTCTTAAGGTAAATAATATGATCTACAAATTAAATATCTATTTTTCGCATGGATCCTGCGGTGGGTTTCGAAAATTATGATTTTTCACGTTTTTAGTTATTGTGTCTGTTGCGTTTATGTGCTCGAAACCCTTCAACCATAACCTATAAACGATCCAGAATTGAGGGGTTATCTGTATATTTATTTAATATACAATTTTATATTATTTAAAGATTATTTAGTGACACCCAATTCTGACCCCGGATTTGGTGATGTTACATGGTTAGCTATCATCATTAAAAATCTAGCATAATACTCATTCCTGGGACTTTTCTGAATGTCTCCTAACTTGTACCCTATTTTTAGCATGACATATTTGCTAAAATTGAATATTTGTCACATACGAGCATATAAAGTATGTTAACCAAGGAAGAAGTTATGGCATCAAAATTATTGATTTTTCCAGAAAATACCTTGATGTAAGCATCACACATAAAAATCCACTATTTTCTAAGTCCCCTCCTCTTAATATTACCTAAACTAGCAGTCTTAAAGGAATAGCCCATTGAATTAAGCAAGTTAACCACATCAGTGTCAGTGTGTGGAACAATTGTGTTATTTTCAGTAATTTAAAATAATACTGAATAGCATCATAGTTAACACAATAGTTTGTACTTTTAAGAGTAGAGGTAATAGTCAAGTTTTTGGAATCAAATACAGCAGATGTCCATACATTTTCCACAACTTCACATTAAATTGTTGGTGACTCGAGCATGGCATACTTCAATTTGCAGTTTCTAATGAAGTCCATCATTTTGTGATAGTCTTCGTAAGCAACGCTTTTGTCCACCAAAGCCATGAAGTTGTTCTTCTCATAGACAAATCTAGATTGAGACATAATTTTAACAACATGTGCCATTTTTTCTAGTTCTTGAAGTTACAGAGAGAAACAGGGTTTTGGAGATGAAGAGAGTAAATTTGCCTTGTGAATTTAGAGAAAGATAAAAGTGAGATCTGTAAATGAAATAGGCTTTTATACTTTCTCAGTAAATGACAAATAAATGATCAAAAATAAAATTAAATACCCAATGATAATTGCCAAAACTGTGACGGACCCACTAATACTAACTAGCAATAATAGAGATAAATAAAGCAGTAAAGGATTACAACTAGTTAATTATTATTACAGAACCATAAATCCAAGTCCCCGAATCCACAGGTAAGAGTTTCAACAACATCTAAACAACTAATAATACCAAAGTCTAATATCCAAAGCCAATTACATCTACCAATTTTAAATTCCCAAAAGTTCTTTAAACCTTAGGGAACAACCAGTTCCCTACCTGCTCCAACATCTGACGGTAAGCATACCCTGAACCACCACAATTCTTACGCGCGGTCTGCTTGAAACGAGGCATCTTCGGGCTTAACTGAAGGGATAACATGGATAATAACATTAATGAGCAAAACGCTCAGCAAGTGAATAATAGGGTACAACAGTTCATCATATGCTCAATAAAATAATAACAGAAGGTAAATCAACAATATAAATTATTCAAGTAAAGTTCAGGATTTTAATAAGTTAATGGAATTGAAATCACACAGCGCTATGAGCAATGAGGGGTGATCAGCCCACATCAAAGCTCCGAACCACACAACAAGTGATTCACAACCATTGAGGATCCTTGGCACACATTGTCCATATAAAACCATCAGGCTCCCTACTACTGAGGTTTCGAAACTTTAACAGTGACTGGCGCCTCAGTCTTATTATTTCATTCAATTCTTTTTTTTAATAACTCATTTCAATTTAAAAAAAAGGGTTCTTGATCAAGGATAATATAACAAAGGTTGGTATTGACAAAGATCAAATGAGAGGATGATATTAGTGTTTGGGTTTCCAAATGAAATGAATATAATGTATGAGGGTTTTAAGTTTCACTGGATATATATTAAGGAACTATTTGTAGGTTATTCACAGGGATACAAGGTAATATGTGATGAAAAAGGGGATCAATTTAAGTATGGAAGCGATTAACTAAGTTCAAGATCCAATCATTGAGTGATGTCAGGGGCTAATCAATATTATTAAACGATAGTTAGCATTCACAGGGTATTCAATCACAAGAAATGGAATTATAAAGATAAGTTGAGAGTTCACTTGCCTGAACTACGCTTACTGAGTACTTACATGGAATCGTCTAGGGGCACCTTTTCTGGCCTCCTACTTGAACCTATAATAAATAGTATCCTCGTCACAACTCTTGCTAACTGCCCTTTCGCGTATATTATATATACACACACATACATGTATTTATATATATATACTTAACACACTTAATTTCAAGTAATATATGCTTCACATAATTCACATAACACATAGCAAGAAAAGGCATGACAATAGTATACTTAGATCCTAATCACTCAAGCAATTATCCTTTTAACAAATAATTAACAAGACCATTACTCTTAATCCTCCTTTACAGACCTCAACACAATCTAAATTCAGTAAGGCACACTTGTGCCTCACCTCACAAGACTCACATAACTAATGCATACTTTAAACTCTTTCCGGATGCACGCCTTGGCACCACTTGTGTGCCTTAACACAATTGTACATTTCTACCTTGGACCTTCACTTAATTATGATTTATACAGACTCTTATGACATAATACAACTCCCAAACTTGACTTGACATCAAGGCCTCACTCATAAAGCACTTAAACACAATGCAATCCTTATAGGCTTCCTAATGCAACTCTTATGGTGACTCTTGGGTGTTTTGGTGGAAATGGGGTATCTCCACCTTGGGCCTTCACTCCAAACCAACTCCCTGAGGTTCCTAAGACTCTAAAATAACTCTTAAAGTTGGAATGACTCAAAAACCTTACTTGGGCCTCCCTAGGCCTCAAGTGGAAGTTGACATAAATCTGCCTTCCTTGATTTCCAAACTGCCTTATTTTTACCAACTTAAAACTCACTTAAATTGTTCAATTATTGATTTTAATAACTTATTAAGATTCCTAGGACTTCTTTATACCATTATAAACCAAGTCCCAATGAATGTCTATCCTGAAACATGGTTATAATGGGTCAAATATGGACTTATACCAAATCTGCCTTGTATTGAGTTCCTCTCGGTTTTGTGCTTGTGCACCTAACCAAATGCATGATTTTACCCAATCTAAAGCTTCTGGACTCAAGTACATACCAAGTCCTAACTCCACTGAACTTGGGCATAACAAGGCCTCAAAAATGCATACCTAAAATGACCTAAACTTCTAGTGCTAAAATCTGTCCAAATAGGACTAATGCATCCCTTCCACCTTAACTCCCTTCGTAACCATCAAAACCAATGAACAAACCAACAACAAAGACTAATATCATGATAATACCTACTGACCTATAGTGCACAAGGTTTATTTACAACTTTATTTAGCAAGCAATCAATTATAAGGACAAGCAAAGTAACACCTCACAAGACAAGCCATTACCTAGTCATTTTTAAAGCAACAATTCGAACTACACATGCATGAAGACATCATGACACCTACTAAACTTAAGCTCCTATCATCATATACATTCTAAACTAGCATTTAATCAAAATAAACATGGCATGCAACTTACGAAAATCAAGTATCAAGAGGTTAGAAGATCAACTACAATAGTACTATCATGATCTCGAGTTTTAAGCCAAAAATTTGAACTATACACTTAGGTTAATGTAATAACCCCAATTTTTGGAATTTTTTTGAAACCCTTATGAATAGTGATTTTGCTGATTATGCTGAATAAGAAAAAAAACTTTTCATGCCACACTATGTAGGGGTTCTTTTATTGTTATTCTGAGATCTTATTAGTACTCTATATGATATATAAGTGTATGTAAAGATCGTTAGAATCCAAATTCGAACACTTTGATTTTTCCCGAAAATCTACCAGATACAGAAAGAATTGAGTATAATGTAACATGATAAAAATGATTTAAATTCAAGGATTTTAAGAGAGGATTATAAATGGAAAATAAAATATTGAGAAAGGTTTAGGGGAAGCCCAAGTAATAAGATCCCGGATATGATCCCTCGAACGATAAACGCGAACGAAAGTTAAGCGAACCGTAAAACAAATAAGCGACCAAGAGACAAGCTTGTACAAGAAGCCAAGGATTGTGACATCATCAAACCACAATACAAAGACATGTGGCAAATGGATGACATAAGAAAGGTGACATAAGCATGACAAGTGAGATTGTTTTGTTGGTTGATTTGTAGCCAAACATTATTTACCATGGTAAATTCTAAACTAACCAAGCTAACAAAAAACCACACAAATACACCAAGCAAGCAAAAAAATTCATTTCCTCTCTTTTCTTCATGAAGCTCTCAGCTTCTTTCTTAGAAAAAGGGAAGTCCAAGCTCCTCCACTTGCTAATTTACAAGGTAATTATCCTAGCTTCTCCTAGTTAAGTTACATACTTCCTAGGAATCTTAGCTTCAAAATCCTTTCCTAGAATTTCCTATAAATCATTCATGAAGATGGTGAATAGTACTTTCTTGAAATTAATTTTTGTGTTCTTGATTTCTTTGAAAGATCAAGCTTGTAGGAGGTTAGATTAAGGCTTCCATGAGCATTCCAAGGATCTTTCATGGATTAAAAGCTTCAAGGAAGGTATAACTCTTCATGATCTTAGTCTTAAGATTTGTTGTTTGGATTTCCTAATGTTTAGATGATGGGTTAGTGTAATGGGTGTGTAATCATGTTTAGAGCTTTGTTTAGTAAGTGGTTTTGTTGATTTTGGAGTTAGGAGTGATACTTGTTGGATTTAAAGTTCTTGGCCACATTTTTGACTTGGTTTAGATGAATAAGTTGAGATATTGAGTTATGGTTGAATGATGTTGTATTGTGGTTGAATGATGGTGGAATGGTGATGATTGTGGGTTGTTTGTGAATTGAATTGGAGTTGTACGAAATTGGTAATCGCGTAAACATAGTTGTCGTAATGTCCGATTACCCTAGACTGTTTTTGTTCTTAAAATTAGGACCCGTGAACTCACTGTTAGGTTTTAACCATTGCCATGATTAGATAGTTCATGTTACGAGCTTCGTTTTGATATGTGGTTCATTTCAATCCGATGTACGGTTTAGGAGAAACGACCATTTTAAGTAACGGCGTTTCGCGACCGAACCATTACCCCTCGCCTTACTTTGAAACCTTGGTTAAGGACTTTAAATGACTAATTGGGGTATGAAACAATTATGTTAAGTGGATTAGGCAGTTGGTAAGGTACTCGCGAAAGAATCGCTTTAAAATTCTTAATGGTTAATTTATTAAAAATGGTGGAGCCGAGGGTACTCGAACGACTTAAGTGATTCGTTAAGCATATGAGTGACCATAAGCGAACGTTAGGGTTCAATTGGTTATAGTCTAGTTTCTTAAGCGACCGGGGTTTAATTCCAACTTATGTTGTTGTTCATAGGTTATCGGACCCACTCTAAGCTTAAGTCTATCCGGGAGCACTCAGGCAAGTTTTCTACCCGTTATACTGTTGTGGTGATGTATATATGTATATGCATTATTTTGTGATAGATGCATGTTGGTTAATTAGCAAATTTTGCGATATATTGAAGCATGTTGAGATGGTATATATATGCATGTCTGTTTCGTAATCTGGTTATCTATCTGTTAATTTCAATGCTTATAAGTTGCATAATACCTATGCTAGAGATAAGCAGTAGTTGCGTATACCCTTAGGATAGGGGACCCAAAGATGAACATTTTCTAAAACCGGGAGTCGATGTTCCCGAGTATATTATATATATATGTTTATATATATATATATTGATATAGTTTCAAAACTATTAATCGAATAAGTTTTATTCGATAGCTTTATTTATTTAATGAATATTACTTTGAGTATTCATTCGAGAACTTATGACTCCGCTTATTTATTTAATGAATATTAGTTTGAATATTCATTCGAGGACTTATGACTCGGTTTATTTTATTTAATGACTATTAGTTTGAATATTCATTCGAGGACTTATGACTCAGTTTATTTTATTTAATGAATATTAGTTGAATATTCATTCGAGGACTTATGACTCAGTTTATTTTATTTAATGAATATTATTTTGAATATTCATTTGAGGACTTATGACTCCGCTTATTTTTTAAATAAATTCTTTATTTTATTAAAGAATAATGTTTCAATAATCAAACTTATTTTCGATTATTCAAATAAAGATAGTACTTTCGTATAAGTATATCTTTGATTATTTAATATTCATTTCAAGTATGAGTTGTAAAACTTCTACTTCAAATTATTTATATAGAGATTATCTTTATGGGAATATTATTTAAATAATAATATTCAGATATTTCTAATATATCGGGACTGATTTATTTCATTAAATCAGCATTACTCCAAACATTGTTAAAAATATTTTCGAGTCTTCAAAATGATTTTTAAAAGTTAGAGCGGATCCCAAAACTCATTTATATATTTAAGATCTTCCTTTTGAAGGGGATTTAAATACTCGCTCAAAACCTGAGGGATCCGGCTCAGTGGTGTATTTTACATTCGCAACGAGGTTGTTATTTACATATTTTAAGTCTTATCTTGTAGTCTCATCAGTGTGATGAACTTTTGAAACTAATTATAACTTGAACGGTGGTAGTTCAAGTAGTATTCGGAAAAGATATAAGTATATTGGAGTATCTTGTAACTTCATCTTTTCAACTTATATCTGGTTAATGATTATCTTATGCATGACAAAGATTTTCACAAAAACGTTGAGACAAGGTTAGATTATGAGATCACCTTGCAACGATATTTTCATACAGTTATAAACTGGAACTCTGTGTATATTATACATGGAAGAGGACTTCCAAGATTTTGAAAAGTATATATATATACATATATACTGAATATTTTGTGACTTGGTCGCGTTAAGATATCAACTTGGTTCATTTCTTCTTAACCAAGACTTTCTTGAGTACTATAAGAATGCTCATATATTGATTATTATACAAATTATTTCGGTGGGCTTGTTGCTCACCCTTGCTTTTTTCTTTCATCACATAACAACAGATAGACAAGATGAACAGGATTAAGCTCCCAATTCGCGAGTGGAGAGGAAACGTTCCGCAGTTTCCTATAGGCGTTGATGCCGCCGTAGCTGAGGTAGGAACTACCAATAGGCTAGGTTTTTAACTATTGATGCACCAGATTTATGTATATTATGAATTGTAATAATGGCAAAGAATATGTAAATTTATTCAGAAATCCTTTTGAGGTGTAATGACTTATAATTGTGGAATAAAATGACTTGTGTTATTTTTGGTATTCATCTCTGAGACTATAACTTGTGGTGTGTGTGTATATTGTGGGGTCACAGTACGCAGTAGTTGGTTGACTGTTAAGATTAAGTATTGATAAGGGAAATGGAACTCGTGACAACCCGAATCCCCGACCCCGGATTTGGGGGTGTTACAGAAGTGGTATCAAAGCTAAGCGTTATAAACCTCAGAGATGATATGACGTTAAAATAATAAGTTCACTAAGATAATAAGAACTCTTGCCAAGTTCATAGTCGGGCTACCTAACGTAGTACTGACAGTTAAAACCCTTAGGGGAACCCTTATAAATATCGTGATAGAGGCATAGTTCATTATCGTATATGGTAGCGGGACTCCGAACCCTGAGGTTGAGGAGCAACAATGCGATGATATTTTATTAGGTATTGGAGATCAGATTGTGGATCCAATAGAGCATCCTAACACGGGACTGAATGATGTTCATATTGAGGATGTAGCGGTTAAGGATGTTGTCCTAGAAGGGATTATTGCTGAGAAGGATCCCGTGAAGGATCCTGACAAGAATGAATGAAGGACCACTAAGGAATTGATGACCATGGTTAGGGCGACTACCAGAGGTAGGATTGGTCGGTCACTACCGGAGGTTCGTTCAAGTTTGTAAAGATAGTAGCCCCTTTAACGCGGCTTACTCGTAAGACTGAGAAGTTCGAATGGATAGAGAAATGCGAGAACATCTCTTAAGAACTGAAGCAAAGGTTGGTGATGGCTTCTATGTTGGCGTTGCCAGATGGAAAAAGGAGATTTTGTGATTTGTAGTGACGCTTCGCATAAGGAATTAGGGTGCTTCTTATACAGCACAACAAGGTAATCGCGTACGCGTCAAGACAATTAAGGGAATATAAAATTCGATATCCCCACCCATGAGCTTGGGCTCGTGGCAATAGTTTTGCCCTAAAGATCGGAGGCACTACTTGTATGGAGAGAAGTGCGAGATTTACACAAGCCATAAGTGCTCTAGTGCATTTTCACGCAGAAAGAGCTCAACATGCGCCAGAGGAGGTGGTTAGAGCTAATCAAGGATTATGATTATGAGATTCTTTATCATCCAGCGAAAGCCAAAATGGTGGCTAATGCCCTTAGTATAAAGGAGAGACTCAAGATGAAAATGTCTTTGGGGAGTTGATAAGAGATTTTGAGAAAATGGAAATAGAAGTGAAGGTAACCGGAGCCGGTACCGAAACGCTGTTTGAGATTGTAATACAGCCCGAATTATCGAAATAGATCATATTGTGCCAAGAAAAAGTGATGAATGAAGGCAGAAAGTCAATGACTGGAGAAGAGATTAATACCAAGAAAGATGATAAGGGAATAACGAGGTATTCCTACAGAATTTGGGTTCCAAATGTTTAAGAGCTTAAGGACTGGATCTTAGATGAAATCCATAGCTCGAGGAATAAGATTTAGGGCAAACCCCGAATGTGATAGTCAGGGAGGTTGCCATTAAGAAAGAAGGAGCCCATAACATAATGAAGTGGAAAACAAGGATTTTAACGCATAAGATAACCCCAAGTATGGGAGAAGGATGAAACATTTCATACTAAGGAAACAGAAAGTCGAGTAAGGAAAGGAGACCCGAGACGGTACTCCTATACGGCAATTCATGGACCTGTCTAAAAAGAATTTAGACTATTATCCCCAACCACCACCCTGAGGAGACAGTGCGGTGGGAAATTCTTTCAGGACCTTTAAGTCGCTAAGCTCTCAGAGTTCCAAGGAACAAGCGAACCCAGTAGAGGCGAGAGCCTGGCTAAAGAAAATATAGGAATCATTTGAGATTCTAAATGATGGACGAATCACAAAGACTATTTTTGTCACTTACCCTCCTAAGAGAGAGGCCACCCGCTGGTGAAAGACCAAGAAAGGCACGGAGCCAGAGGTTAGAATAAACTGATTAAAAGTTAGTCAATTGTTTTCGGGAAAGTAATTCCCAATGTTATGGAGATAGTTTAAAAGCTTTA
This sequence comes from Apium graveolens, assembly GCF_009905375.1. Taxonomy (NCBI): domain Eukaryota; kingdom Viridiplantae; phylum Streptophyta; class Magnoliopsida; order Apiales; family Apiaceae; genus Apium; species Apium graveolens. Next base: position 33,106,610 of record NC_133651.1, read on the forward strand.
GAGCCAGAACAAAGGCGGACGAGTATGATGAAATATGAAGCTAAGTTGTAAAAGTTGTCAAGATTCATTCTGATGACAAGAATCCCAGAACGATGTGATGTTTGAAGTCAATGATTAGTGGGTTCATGAAATAATGATAAGAGAAAGGAAAATAAAAAGAAACTGAAGTGGAAATGAATATAAAGGCAATAGAGTTTGAGGAATGATAAGGGAGTTGGGTATGAGGAAACCCTAAAGACTCGTAGCAATAGAAATAGAAAAGTATGTAATCGTCAGGATGAGGGTGATTCACCATGAGTTAAAGTTGATGATTGAAGGAATAAGAGATACATATTGTTATTCCTAGTGGACTAACAATGAGATTTACAGAAGGGGGGTTGAATGTAAATCTCAAAACTTTTTCAAGTTTTGAGCAGTTTTAAAGGCTTTGTGTTCAAGATAAACAAGTGTGTGAATTGCTTTAAGCTAATACAGACAGATATATATTCAAGCACTAATGTAAAGAACACAACAGACCTTAAAAACTTTTCTGGTGGATTGTTGTTCCACCAGAGATGGTATTTCAGAAAATCTGTGATTCTAGATGTTGATCACAGCTGCGTCCTAGTACAAACTAGATAATTTTTCTCTCAAGATTTTTCTAAACAGCACTGGAAAAAATTCTTATCTAATTACTAGCTGCTACTTGGTTTATATATCACCAAGTGTACAAGTGAAGACAAAGATAAAAATACAATAATAAAATAAGTTCTCCACTTGTTTCTTCTCCATATCACTCAAGTACTTTGTTGACTATTGCCTCTTTGTACTAGAGTAGAATGGCTGCTTTTTCTGATGTTCCTGAAATTAGGCTTCCACATTTCAGTTATCTCTGTCAACCCATGTGCCTCTATCTGCTGTTACAACTACCACTTATCAACTGCTATTTAACAGAACATCCGTTGAAGCCTTCATCCGTTGATGGCTTTATCCGTTGATGTGTTAGCAGTTGAAGCTCTATCCGTTGAAGCTTTAGAGACATCCGTTGAAGCTTTGTTTCTCATCCATTGAAGGTCTTTAAGATATCCGTTGATACCACTTCATTTATACAAAATTACAAGGCATGAAATATTTATAATTGGCCTTCCTATTTGCATATCTTCTAGTAGTCAACATGACTTATATTTTCTCTCAACTTCTAAGAATTATATCTTAAATACAGAGACTGAAATGTGCTACAACACTAGACTTATTTCTAAGTAAAGATGTACCATCAACGGATAGCCAAAGTGGTCTTATCCGTTGAGGCTACAAACACTAAACTTCTACTTAAGTGTTTTGTTAAACATATCATCAAACTAATGCACATATATGCCTAACAATCTCCCCCTATTTATGTCTATAAGAATTGTAGACATAAATTCAGGGTTAACTTGATGATAACAAAACACTTAACAGATATATGAATTGAAACTAAGTAGAAATTTAAAAGTGCTGCAAAAGTGTATGTACTAGGAGGTAATTGAAGATTTACAGAATTTCCAAGGGTGCTCCTCTAGTCTGAGCAAATCATCTTTTTCTTCTTTGTTCCCTTGTTTTCTTTCCTAGCCCTTTGTCATTTTCCTCAATTTGGAGTTGGAGTTGTCTGTAGAATTCAGCTTCATCTTCATCACTGATATCCAACTTAGATTGCATTTCCTTGAGAGTTTCATTGCTGGCAATCTTGAGTTGGTCTTGAAGTCTGAAAAATCTTCTGACTCCTTTATCATCTCCAAATTCCATCAACCAATGAGGTGATTTGTGGATTGTAATTCCCCTTTCTTGAATGAGTAAAGTTCTGGGCAAAGCATTGGGCTCCCTCCAAGTTTTCCTTATGTTGGCAATCTTGTTGAGAATTTCAGTCTTGGCAGTCCTGGTAAAGCCAGAATCCTTTTGTATGGTTGAAAAGACTCTGATCAAGGTAGAGTAGCCTTCATTCAGAATCCTGTAGAGAGGCCATGTTCTTTCCCCAGCTCCTTTGTATCTGAACACCAATCTCTCTGGTAGCTGTCTGTAGGCAGCTATTCCCCTTACATCCTCCAGCTCATCCAGATAGAGTTCAATGTCTGAAATTTCTTTTATGTCACAGATGTGAACATAATCATCTTTAGAAATGGGTGGCTTAGGCTTAGGTTTTTATTTTTGAGTGAATTTCTTAGAGGTTAGGGGAGGTGTAGATTTGGATTTTCTTTTCTGTTTCTTTGGTAGTGGAAGAGTGGTTAAAAAGGTAGGCAATTTGATGGTGTCCCAATCAATAGGTTCCTCTTTTGGGATAATTAGTTCACCATGGATGTTTATAGTGGGATCAGCAACACAAGGTTCAGGTATGGAAGGTAGTGGTTTAGATATTGATTTAGTTTCTTCAGTGTTATCTTCACTCCTTCTATGTGCCTTGGCCTTTCTTCTGTTTCCCTTCTGCCATTCTTCTCTTTCCTCCATACTTTCACCAAATATACTCCCAAAAACCTCATCTAGGTTTGCAATCTTGTCTTCACCCCTGACTTCAATTCCTTTCTCTCCTTCAACTTGACTTGACTTTAGCTGTTGTTCAAGCTTTGCTTGTGCTCTTTTGTCAGCCTTGAGTTTTTCAGCTTCTTTCTTCAACCTTTTGGTTTCTTCCCTCTTGGCCTTTGGAAATTTGGGATGTCCTTGCATCACACAGATACTCTTTCCCTCTCTAAAGATAATGGCCATTTTCATTCTTTCAACTATGTCCTTGGTCTCCTTGTGCTTTTTGATGTTAGCACCCAAAACTTTGTCTTCATCAGGCTTTGGAAGAGAAAAGTCCACTTCTTTCATCTGAGCAAAGTCTAGGGGGTTCTTTATGGAGTCATTGCTGGATCTAGTGTTGGGCTTGAGAACTATAGGTTTTAGATTCTTGAAAGAAGTCTCTCCAACCTTATTCCTCCTTTCTGGCTTGTGCTCCATAATGATTGGTTCAACCTTTATGCTATGTTTCACAGATATTGATTTATCTTGTGTTGAGCCAAACACTTGTTGCACCCTTTCATCAATTCTCCTCCTTTGTTATTTCACTTGAATTTCAGCTGCTGCTAGCTGGATTAGGTCAATTCCATCAGGCTTTCCTTTGATTTGCATAATTGGAGAAGTAGTGATGGCAGGAACTAGCACTTTAGATATCTGGATTTTTGTAGATGGCTCTCCTTCCCCTTCCCTTTTTCTCTCCCCCTTTTTGTTATCATCAAGGAGAGGGGTCAAGCCTTGTGACTTTGCCAGCTGCATAAGTAGACTTGTTTGAGATTGTTGGTTGTGAAGAATGCTGGCCACAGAATTTTCAATAACTTGGACTCTGTCTTCTAACTTAGCCAGCCTCTTTTCAGTATTTGAATCCTTTTTCAATCTCAACAATAAGTCCTTCATTGTACCATAGGGCATGACTGAATCCAATTTTTCAGAATTGTAGGATTTCAAGTCAGCAATATCCTTCTTGAGTTCATCCACACTTAGATTCTGTCTTACTTGCTGCAACTTCATGAGATGCAGTGAGTCCAGGTGAGCTGTAAGGATTGCCTTGGTACCAGCATGTGAAGTTTTCTGAATGGCCTGTTGGATAGTACTGATTTGTTTGACTAAGGAGACATTGAATTGCCCTGGTGTAGACTCCTTTGTCAAGACCCATTCAGGTAAATTTGGAATAGAACTAGGGCTTTCATCTCCCCCTAAGTTCATGCTTCCATCAAAAGAAACAGAGTCATCATCATCAGAATTTACTCCAAATTCCTCAGATGACTCACCAGCTGTAGAAGGCATCTTGTTAATAGCAGCTTTATCCCTTTGAAGAGATTCTGTTATATGTACTAGATGTAGTGTCTTTTCTGCCTCCTCATTGCCCTGAGCAGCCAACAACTGATAGGCTGACACAGGATGAGTAAAAGTGTCAGCATCCAAGGAAATGTTATCAATTACAGCTTTGTAATATTGCTGAAATTGTCTTTCCTTTTCAGCATCATCCACAATCATTGACTCACTAGCAATGGCTGGATCCACCCTTATATCTGCTGTACCTGCCTTTCTCTCTTTTTCTCTATATTCTTGCATCAGGGGCTCCCCCTGGCTCACACTCCTCACTTCCTCACCTTCACCTACTAAGGTGGTACTCCTCTCACTTACTTTTGCCATGCTGGAAGAAATAGCATGCATATTTGAGCTCTCAATCTCTCCTTTTGCCTGGGTGCAACCCAGCCTCTCACTCAAATTGTCACTCCCTTCCCTCAGTCCTAAAAGTGATTGTACAGTAATCATGTCTTCTACACTTGGAATTGTTTCAGTTGTGTGTGTAGAGACTATCAACGGATATGAAATAGCCGTTGAAGGTGACACTGATGGTATCAACGGATAACTGCTGTTAAGCTTATCCGTTGAAGAACAACCACTTGTCAACGGATGAGTGATATCCGTTGAAGAAGGAAAAGTAGAAATTGAAAGTGATATAATTGTTGAATCTGTGTGGATTGATTTGAGTTTTGGTGACACAGATCCTTCAATTACATCTGAAAGAATTTGCGGGTGATCCAACAAATCATCTAAAAGATGATGATCACCTGTATTTGAGTGGGGCTCCTCCCTGAGTTGTAAAGAGGGAGAATCAGGAATTGATGGGAATAACATATCCACATCCAGAGATGGTGATGAAGTGTGTGGTGATTGATGTGTGTTAATTGTGAGAGAATGGGGCTGTGACTCCACATTTGTTGGAGCCACATCAAACTGAGTTTGAGAAGGCATAGATACAGATGGATGTATCTGTGCAGTGTGTGCACCCTGTATAGAAGATTGGGTTCTAGCCCTCTTTCTTCTAATAAAATCTTTTGTTGGTGAGTGTTTGGCTTCTGTGTCCCTCCCTCATTTGATCTGTGTTCCTGGTTGGGAACTATTTTCAATAGTTACATCCTTTTGGGAGAATGCAGCTAGGGATGTGCTAGTAACCTTTTCAACCACCACAGCTTTTTGAGAAACTGTGGTTTGGCTAGCTTGGGAAACACTTATCTCTCCTTCCTTATCCTGGGGGTTTCTTTGATGTTCACCCCTCCCCTCACCACTCACACCCTGTTCACTCCCCTCAGGGTTAAGGGTAGGTGTTACAACTATTGTCTTTTGAGAAACAACAGAGGTGGTTTTCTTTGTCTTTGATTTTGAAAGTTTAGTTTTGGTGACCTTGGTAGGAATCTGTTGGGGCATTGTCACAGATTCCATGGGCACACTAGAAGATAAAAAAATAGAGGGGTTGGAAGAAGTAGGAGTTGTAGAAACAATTACCTCACTTACCTGAGGTGCATCCATGATTGGTAAATATACCAATGGTACACTGCTGTTGAGATCCATTCTCAATAAATCTGCAAGAACTCTTTTCTCTTGTGCCCAGCACTTGAGTTTGTTATTCTCATTGGTTATGACCAAACCTTCAGCAACATGGTTAGCCAATAACATAAAGAATCTAGCATAATAGATGTTATTAGGTCTATTAGCTTTGTTACCTAATCTAGTACCCAATTCTAGCATAACATAATTGCTAAAGTTAAAATACCTATCAGAAACAAGCATGTAGAGCATATTAACAAGAGATGCAGTTATGGCATCAAAATTACTAATTTTCCCAGAGAAAACCTTGATAAAGGCATCCCCAAGAAAACTCCATTCTTTCCTAAGGCCTTTTCTTTTAATACTCCCTAAACTAGCAGAGTTAAGAGAATAACCTATAGAATCTAACATGCTGGATACATCATTATCAGTGTGTGGTGTCATGGCATTGTTCTCAGGCAATTTAAAACATGCTAGTAAATCATCACAGTTAACACAGTGATTTTTACCTTTGAGAGTGAAAGAGATGGTCATATCTATGGAGTTGAACTCAGCAGTTGTCCAAATCTCCTCAACTACTTCACAGTAAATCGTTGGGGCTTCCAGCATTGCATAGCTAAGTTTACAGTTTTTGATGAAGTCCATCATTTTGTGATAATCTGAGTGGGCTTCATTCTTTGCTACCAAAGCTATGAAATTGTTCTTCTCATAGATGAACCCAGATTGAGACATAATTTTTACTACTGGTGCCATTGTTGTAAATAGAAATTGCAGAGAATAACTTGAAGGTTTTGCAGAGAGTAAATGGTAAAAACTTTGAAGTTTCAAGAAAGCGTAAAGTAAAAATGAAAAATCAGAAGGGCTTTTATACTTTCTCAAATTAAAAAGCATAAATAAAAGATTAAACAATAAATATATGTAAGTGAGTTTTAGCCGTTTAAGAATAAACTGTAAGTATTCTAAAAACTACCTTTAAAACAAATACATACAGCTGTATGTATGAGTATCAACGGTTAAGAAAATAGAATCAACGGCTGTAAGACACCTGAATCGACTGATGTGACATTTCAACGGATAAAGTAAATTGTCATCCGTTGAAAAGTACTACAGTTTTATCCGTTGACGGATAAAAATTCCAGAAATGTATATGCCTTTCAACGGATAATGAACATCCGTTGATGGAACAATTTTGACTTTCAACGGATAGGAAATACCCGTTGATGGAATAATCTGTGTTAAAAAGTCAAATTTGTTTTAGCAACTAATACATTTCAGGCTTCAATTCAAATTGCAATTAGGACATAAATTTTATGAGTAATTAAGCATACCTAGCTCACTTACCAATCTTGTGAATGTTGATTCATCAAGTGGCTTGGTAAATATGTCTGCAATTTGTTGTTCACTTGGAACAAAATGTAGTTCCACTGTACCATTCATGACATGCTCTCTGATGAAGTGGTACTTGATATCAATGTGCTTGGTCCTTGAGTGCTGCACAGGATTCTCTGTTATGGCTATGGCACTTGTGTTGTCATAAAAGATAGGAATTCTATCAACATGAAGTCCATAATCAAGGAGTTGATTCCTCATCCATAACACTTGAGAGCAGCAACTTCCAGCAGCAATGTATTCAGCCTCAGCTGTAGAAGTAAAGACTGAATTTTGCTTTTTGCTAAACCATGATACAAGCTTGTTTCCCAGGAATTGGCAGGAGCCTATTGTACTTTTCCTGTCTATTTTGCAACCTGCATAGTCTGCATCTGAATAACCAATTAGATCAAAGCCAGATTCTCTAGGATACCAAATACCTAAATTTGGTGTACCCTTGAGATATCTGAAAATCCTCTTGATAGAAATTAAGTGAGACTCCCTAGGATCAGCTTGAAATCTAGCACACAGACATGTAGCAAACATTATATCTGGTCTACTGGCAGTTAAATATAAAAGTGAACCAACCATGCCTCTATAACTTGTAATGTCCACAGACCTTTCAGTCTTATTCAATTCAAGTTTGGTGGCAGTGGCCATGGGAGTTTTTGCAGATGAACATTCCATTAAGTCAAACCTTTTTAGAAGATCATGAATATATTTAGTTTGACTAATGAAAATTCCATCACTAACTTGTTTAACTTGTAAACCAAGAAAATAGGTTAGTTCTCCCATCAGGCTCATTTCATACTTACTTTGCATTAGCTTAGCAAACTTTTTGCAAAGTTTATTATCTTTAGAACCAAATATTATGTCATCTACATAAATTTGAACAAGTATACTAGAGCCATTAACATTCCTAAAGAAGAGAGTTTTATCAACAGTACCTCTAGTGAAGTGATTCTCTAAAAGGAATTTTGATAGGGTTTCATACCAGGCTCTAGGTGCTTGCTTCAGTCCATAGAGTGCTTTCAACAGATAATACACATAGTCTGGAAAATTTGGATCTTCAAACCCTGGAGGTTGACTTACATAGACTTCTTCCTCCAATTTCCCATTTAGAAATGCACTCTTGACATCCATTTGATAGACTTTGAAATTGGCATGGGCTGCATAGGCTAGAAAAATTTTGATGGCTTCAAGTCTTGCAACAGGAGCATATGTTTCATCAAAATCTATTCCCTCTTGTTGAGAATAGCCTTTAGCAACCAATCTGGCTTTATTCCTTATGACAATGCCATTTTCATCCATCTTGTTTCTGAATACCCATTTTATGTCAATAGGACTCTTGTTCTTTGGTTTGGGTACCAGCTTCCAAACTTTGTTTCTCTCAAATTGGTTCAGCTCTTCCTGCATAGCTAATATCCAATCTGGATCCAATAAAGCTTCTTCCACTTTCTTAGGTTCCTCCTTAGATAGAAAACTACTATACAGACATTCATCTTGAGTAGCTTTTCTTGTTTGCACTTTAGATGATGCATCACCAATGATCAGTTCAAAGGGATGATTCTTGGTCCATTTCCTTTGAGGTGGAAGATGTGCTCTAGATGAGGTGGCCTCAGTATTGTCATGATGTGAGACAGAGTGTTGATTAGTTGAAACTCCCCCTGAGTTGTTGGTTCTTTGCAGGGAATTTGGAGTTCTATCAACTGATGATGTAAATCGATTATCCGTTGATGAACTATGATCAACAGATGCTTCATTTTGTACTTCAACGGATGATGCACTATGTCTTTCAACGGATACCGCATTGCCTCTATCAACGGATGCAGAATTTTGTGCATTATCCAAGGGCATATTTTGAATCCCTTTTGAAGTGTCATCTCCATCAATCTCCTCTTCACTATCATCACAATATATCTCAATGTTGTCAAATTTGAGTCTCTCATTGTGTCCCTCATCTGTTAGTCCATCAATCTTTTTATCATCAAACACAATATGCACAGATTCCATAACAATGTTGGTTCTTAGATTGTAGACCCTATAAGATTTTCCAGCTGAGTAACCAACAAATATCCCTTCATCAGCCTTTGCATCAAACTTCCCTTTATGGTCAGATTGATTTCTCAGTATAAAGCATTTACATCCAAAGACATGAAGAAAGTTTAGAGTTGGTTTTCTTCTCTTGAACAACTGATAAGGAGTCATGCCTTTAGTTTGATTGATCAAAGAAATATTCTGAGTGTAGCAGGCACAATTAACAGCTTCAGCCCAGAAATATGTTGGTAACTTTGATTCTTCAAGCATTGTTCTGGCAGCCTCAATCAAAGATCTGTTCTTTCTTTCAACTACCCCATTTTGCTGAGGTGTTCTTGGAGCTGAGAACTCATGCATGATTCCATTTTCTTCACAGAACAGCCTTATTGACAAATTCTTGAACTCAGTTCCATTGTCACTCCTGATATTCCTAACCTTCAAGTCAGGATGATTATTGACTTGCCTGATGTGATTGATAATGATTTCACTTGCTTCATCCTTTGATCCAAGAAAATAGACCCATAAAAACTTTGAGAAATCATCTACAATCACTAAGCAATATCTTTTTCTTGCAATTGACAATACATTGACTGGTCCAAACAAATCCATATGTAGCAGCTGTAATGGTTCATCAATTGTTGTTTCAAGCTTCTTTTTGAATGATGCTTTCCTTTGTTTGCCTTTCTGACAAGCATCACACAAACCATCTCTTGAGAATTCAACAAGAGGAATTCCTCTGACTAAGTCCTTTTTGACTAGATCATTCATTGTCTTGTAATTCAAATGGGATAGCTTCTTGTGCCATAGCCAACTTTCAACTGGACTTGCTTTGCTGAAGAGACAAGTAATAGATTCTGCATCTGTAGAGTTGAAGTCAGCTAAGTACACATTTCCTTTTCTAACTCCAGTTAGAATCACTTTGTTGTCTTTCTTACTGGTGACAACACAGACTTCTGAATTGAAGGAAATTGTATTCCCTCTATCACATAGTTGACTGATGCTCAGTAAGTTGTGCTTGAGACCATCAACTAATGCAACTTCATCAATGATGACATTCCCTGTTGAAATCAAGCCATATCCCATAGTAAACCCTTTGCTGTCATCTCCAAAGGTTATGCTAGGGCCAGCTCTCTCCTTAAACTCAGTGAGCAGGGAGAAATCTCCTGTCATGTGTCTTGAACAGCCACTGTCCAAGTACCATAGATTTCTTCTTTTTCCCTGCACACCATAAAATCAATCAAGTTGATTTTGGTACCCAAGTTTCCTTGGGTCCATTCTTGTTAGCCTTTCTCCCAGACTTCATTCCTCCTGCATCTTTAGACTTAGGTAACTTTGAGTCAACCTTGATCTTAGATGTAGTTGGTTGAGGTGTAGGGTTAGTCACAGAATCATTTAGCACATTTGGAATTTGATAAGGCATGGATTGTGCAAGCATGTTATTCCATATTGGCATATTGTATGGCATTTGAGGCATACTAAATGCAGCAAGATAAGGATTGTTAAAATATGGCATGTTTACAAAATGTGCATAAGGATTCTGTTGAGACATAACAGGCATAGAATGCAGAGGTGATGCAGACATATTAGGCATGGAAGAGGGCACATGTATGGGAGTTTTCTTAATAGATTTGCAATTAGCAGATAGATGATTAACACTACTACAATGCACACAGCTTTTTCTAGGAGCATACTTATCAGGTGTGTAATTGTTATGTTTATTAACCCCTACCTTCCCATTTCTATTAGATTTCCTTTTAGTTTCCTTTTTATCCTCAACCACTTTGAGCCTATTCTTTAACTGTTCTAAGGTCATGTGTCCTATATTTACCTTACTGAAATCTTTGGATGTGCTTGCTTCTTCTTTGACAAAGTTCTTGGAAGTTGAACCAAACTTTTTGTTGAGTTTCTTTAGATTTTCACTTTTAGAAACATCTGCCTGTTTTAATTGAGGAACCTTCAACGGATGCTCCTTTTCTTCCTTCAACGGATAACTTTCATCATCCGTTGATTCCACATCCGTTGACAGCCCATCAATTAATTCCAGTTTCTTTTTGTTTTTATCCCAGGCAGTCTCACAGAATGATTCAATTCCTTGGACCTTGGAAATTTGAGCACTAACATCCCTAGATGTCTTCCAGGCTTTAATCACCTCTTGCTCTCTCTCTAATTGATTGGAAAGTATTTCTACTTTCTTAACAGATTCAGCTAGTTCATTTTCAACAGATATACAATGTAGCTTAGTTTTCTCTAGGTCAATCAACTTATCTTCTAACACAGCATTTCTATTACTTAAAAACAGATTGTTCTCTTTAATCCTACTATTTTCTTTAGCAAGAGATTTAAGAGACACACACAAATGATACAATTCAGTAGACATGTCATTAAAAGCATCATTGCACTCTTCTTTAGTAAGCTGTGTTAAATCAGTAGTGATTACCTGGTTGCTTGATGAACTAACTTCATTTTCCTCAGAATCAGCCATGAGAGCCAAGTTGACATATTCCACATCTTCATCCTCTTCTTCTCCATCAGCTGCCCAGTCTTTTTCTTGAGTAATGAAAGCCCTCTCCTTTTGCTTGAGCAGATCAAAATATTTCTTTTTGTAATCTACTTGGTCAAATTTCTTCTTTTCAGAAGTTGGCTTTCTGCACTCACTTGCAAAGTGTCCACTTATACCACAATTGAAACACTTGAACTTGGATTTGTCCACCATGTTCTTATGAGGTTTAGTGGCTCTAGTGTTTTTCCTAAATTTCATCTTTGCAAATCTCCTGGACAGAAATGCAAGATGCTCATCAATGCCATCAGAGTCATCTTGGCTGGAGTTGTCTTCATTCTCAGCAACTTGCTCCTTACCCTTGCTTGATTCTGATTTGCTTGTGCCATCTTTGGAGTTTGATGTAGATCTCACAGTTTCTTGTCTGCATTCTTTCTCATTTTCAGCTACCAAGGCAACTGAACCTCCTTTCTTTCTTCCCTTCTCCAATACCTCATCCAGTTCCAGCTCTAGTTCATAAGTCTTCAAGATTCCATATAATCTTTCAAGAGTGAAGTCCTTATAATCTTGAGAGTTTCTCAAGGAGACAGTCATGGGTTTCCATTCCTTTGGCAAGGATCTTAAAAATTTAAGATTTGAATCCTTCACCTGGTACACTCTACCATACAGCTTCAGTCCATTCAACAGCTTTTGGAATCTATTAAATGTGTCATTTAAAGATTCATTTTCTTCAAAATGAAAATACTCATACTGTTGAATGAGAATCTGCATTTTGTTTTCTTTTACTTGTTCTGTACCTTCACACAGTAGCTGAACTGTGTCCCAAACCTCTTTGGCAGTTGTGCAATTTATCACATTATCAAACATATCCTTGTCAAGACCATTAAACAAAATGTTCATAGCCTTCTTATCCTTGTGGACTTCTTCTGTGTCTTCCATTGTCCATTATGCTCTAGGTTTTGGAATGGATTGACCAACAGCAATTGTGGCCGTAGCAACTGTGGCTACTTTGTGGGGAATGTGAGGACCATTCTCAATGCAGTTTACATAACCTTCATCTTGGGAGAGTAGATGAAGGTGCATTTTCACCTTCCAATGGTGATAACTGTCTTTGTCAAGAACTGGGATTTTTACTCCAATATCCTTCTTACTCATCTTTGTTAGTTTCCAAGATCTTTAAACTCTTTGTGTGTCAAGAGCTTGCTCTGATACCAATTGTTATTCCTAGTGGACTAACAATGAGATTTACAGAAGGGGGGTTGAATGTAAATCTAAAAACTTTTTCAAGTTTTGAGCAGTTTTAAAGGCTTTGTGTTCAAGATAAACAAGTGTGTGAATTGCTTTAAGCTAATACAGACAGATATATATTCAAGCACTAATGTAAAGAACACAACAGACCTTAAAAACTTTTCTGATGGATTGTTGTTCCACCAGAGATGGTATTTCAGAAAATCTGTGATTCTAGATGTTGATCACAGCTGCGTCCTAGTACAAACTAGATAATTTTTCTCTCAAGATTTTTCTAAACAGCACTGGAAAAAATTCTTATCTAATTACTAGCTGCTACTTGGTTTATATATCACCAAGTGTACAAGTGAAGACAAAGATAAAAATACAATAATAAAATAAGTTCTCCACTTGTTTCTTCTCCATATCACTCAAGTACTTTGTTGACTATTGCCTCTTTGTACTAGAGTAGAACGGCTGCTTTTTCTGATGTTCCTGAAATTAGGCTTCCATATTTCAGTTATCTCTGTCAACCCATGTGCCTCTGTCTGCTGTTATAACTACCACTTATCAACTGCTATTTAACAGAACATCCGTTGAAGCCTTCATCCGTTGATGGCTTTATCCGTTGATGTGTTAGCAGTTGAAGCTCTATCCGTTGAAGCTTTAGAGACATCCGTTGAAGCTTTGTTTCTCATCCGTTGAAGGTCTTTAAGATATCCGTTGATACCACTTCATTTATACAAAATTACAAGGCATGAAATATTTACAATTGGCCTTCCTATTTGCATATCTTCTAGTAGTCAACATGACTTATATTTTCTCTCAACTTCTAAGAATTATATCTTAAATACAGAGACTGAAATGTGCTACAACACTAGACTTATTTCTAAGTAAAGCTGCACCATCAACGGATAGCCAAAGTGGTCTTATCCGTTGAGGCTACAAACACTAAACTTCTACTTAAGTGTTTTGTTAAACATATCATCAAACTAATGCACATATATTCCTAACACATATATTTTATCCCCTGTAAGTTGGGAGGATTCGAGGAAACCTTGAGATAGTTCGAAGGATAAATAATGAGACGCGGATAGACTGAGGAGACAAGGAAGTAAGAAATTAGGAAAATTGGATGAAGGAAGTGACCTTCAAGAATGTGAAGTGTAAGACCGGTGGCTTGATACCCAGAAAGGGAGACGCCAGGTATGAAAGATATCCCAACATTGAGATGACTGTTGAGATAAACAACAAAAGTAAATAAGGAATTATTAAGAAGAAGTTCACGTTGAACACGACCAATATCTTCCAAAACATCCTTGTTATCATTACCAAATTAGGCAAGAAAAGCGGATAACCGATGTTATCTTTTGGAGGCCATATTGATTGACCTCATTTTGAATACAGATGTTATTGTAAAATTAGGCATATACTATCGAGGTGGGAATGATTGAATAAGACACCCTCATCAGGGATATATGACTTGATTTATCCATGGAAGGATGCATGTACTTTTTCTAAAGGTGGAATTAAGGATAGAATATCGGTAACTTAAAATGAATCCTAGGGGAATGCATAAAGGTTGGCATTTCACCCTTAATAGGGATAGTATGAGTTTGACAGTATGAATCGGAAAGGATTAAGGTAATAACAACCTTTAAGAATCAGTGGAGAAATTTTTCAGAAGTATATAGACAATGATTCTGGTATTAATAAATGGTATCTTGATATGCCCGGTATCTAGGGAATACAGGAGGAACGATTCAAGGATAACCTTAGAGGTTTTATAAGGAAAAAGGTAATATTCAAAATTCTCAAGAATAGAAATGTTGATAAAGGAAATATAACGTAATTATAATGATGCCAAGTGGGGCACGTGTTAAACCACGAGAAAGTATGGATTGAACCAGTAAAGGTCGAAATTGTTCAGGGCAATTAGGACCTAAGATAAAAGATGTTCTAAGTATGATCGAGAGTCAGTCGTGACAATGATTAACCTCTAAAGACTGAGGCAATAACTTATGGAAAAATGGTGATATTTTTTTTTACTCATCAGATTTTAAGGAAAACATCTTCACACAAGCAGTGATTGGAAATGAGGTACAAAATTTAGTGAAGGTGGTTAAAATGACATTGATTGTAAGGAAATATTACTATCAAGAAAGGCCAAAGAGGTGGCCGACACTTTAAGTGTAAGAGGACAATTATAGGCGCTCGTGTCAGATGAATATAGTGATAATGGTTAAGGTCGTGAAGGTTGTATTATGGTGTGGAAGATTGACATTCCTTCTGATGATTGTGCGATACTCAACCGTAATAGTAGTTGGGTAAAGATTTATTTTTGTAATCACCGTGAGCGGGCTATCTATCTTAGAGGGTCATATCTTAAGATAAGCCAGGACCATGTTACGAAAGGACTAAATGAACCTTTGAGCTTCATGTCTCCTAATAAAGACATATGGTTAATAATGGTATTAACCTGCTATCGTTGCTTTCATTGAAACTCTTCTGCAATTTTATCTGCTTCACGTCATGAATGTACGTTAGGATCAGGAGTGTTCTTCATGAATCATGAACGGTGATCATGTTACCTCCTTTGAAGAATTCGATACGAGATGTATGGACTCCGTATGGTTAGCTATTAAGACTTTATGGAAAATGAATGACTACAGTAGGTCAACGGTGGACCCTAGTAATGCAGGAATGATTCTGCGGGTAATGAGCCGATTAATTACAACCGTAAGAGTTGTATTGGAATGGATGTTGAGATTAAGTACCACTAATCGGGTTGTGGTGATGTATAAGTTATCATTGATAGACTAATTAAGTCGATTATCTACCTATTGAATACTTATTCCTTCTTATCAATAGAGAGTCGTATTACTATACGAGGAAGGTTGCAGTGCAAGCATAGAATTCTAGTAACGGTGATGTCTAGAATGAAATCCCATATTCGATTTTCGATGTCGAGGGAGTTTCAAAGATGATTGTGTATAAGCTTGAGCAAGAGCATGGGTCAATAGAATGATGGATGGAATAGTAAATATTTAAGCATGTGAAATGCGATGCGATAATACTTGATGTTGATATATATACGTATATGATTTGTTCTCCTATGACAAACCTCTATAGTTCAGAGGTAGATTCCAAGCCAGATATTTTGTGGCAGTATATTTTATATATATACAATTCTCTTCAATTCATTCTTTTCTCTCCTTTTCATTTCATGGAAGCTGAGAAGAACAACCCTTCCAGAAGGGGAGGTATTGCCGAATGACTATCTATCTGTGTGATAGAAGCCTAGTAGGATACCACATGTTGTTTAATTGCTTGTCAAGTACTAAAGGCTGGCCACCTTCTGTACTAACTATGCAATAGAACAAGTGTTCATTATCATAGTGATCTCTCAACAAATTCCTTTACTTCTATATGATTGATCAAATTTCGGAAAATAGAAACAGCTGAAAAAGGAGTAGTAAAGTTATGGTGGTATTCAGAATGGAAACACATTCGTGATACTAAGGTTGACGTGGTTATTAAAAGGTTATAGAACGCTAACGAGCAAAAGTATAACCAGTATAATATTAGGAATGGAAGGTAGTAGCGATTACGAACTGGAAAAGAATGGGTACCCTAGAAAACGATGTTAAGGAGGAGGAAGGAGGTGGAGAGAATTGGGTTTTCCAAACTTTTTGGGTTTTCGGGTTCGATGTGGGTTTTTAATAAAATAGGATCTATAATAGTGTATTTATTGCCAAAATTTTCAGCTGAAATTTTCCCATAAATATTATTATTATTATACCATTTATTATTCTCATTAATAATTAAAATACCTTTTAATCATTAATCATTTTTCTAAACACTTTAGAAATAATTCTCTCTCTTGATTTAATTTCCAAAAATTAAATCCTTTAATTAATAATATTAAGAACTTTTCTTAATTAATTTATAATCAATTAAATCTCATTTAATCAATTATTAAATTTTCCAATTAATTATTTATTTCACAAATAAATAATTATTTAGCCATTATTAATTAATTCCTCTACCATTAAATCATTCTCTTTTTATGGTGTACCCTGTAGGTTCAATATTAAGCCGGTAGTAGAAATAAATAATAATAAAACTATTTTATCATTATTTATATAAATTTTCTAATTTATTAAATATGATTAATTAATCACATTTATTCTACATCGTGAGGGATACTTCTCAGCATATCGCGACTATCCGGATAATATGAATTCACTTCTTAGAATACCAAGAACCTATTCAATGAATAGTTACCGTACAATAAACTCCTTCTACCCTACAATGTCTCGATTAAATACAAGGCATGGATCTCGTGTCAAGCCTATCTAATTCAATCACTTGCTTACCATTTACTATGCGTAGTTCTATGCAAATTAGAAACTCCTTTCTAATTTCATTCACTCTGGCCAGAGATTCCTGAACTAGCATAAGTGGATCAGCCTTGAACATTCGCTTCCTTCACTGAAAAGGGTAGATCCTTTATTGATCATACACTATCTTCGTGTACAAATTCCTATACCCAGAAGAGCCCTAATAATTGTCCTTGGAGACTAAGAACTAAACCAAAGCATAGTTCAGTGTACACAAGATGACTATGATGACCTCAAGTCTAAGGATACTTGTACAACTATCACTATGTGAACAACTGCTGACACGTGAGTGAACTCCATCAGTTGTTCAGCTGTGCGAGTCATGTTCAGTGAACTTATTCTATAATAAGCACCTACATACTAGCTATAGTGTCACCACACAAATGTCTATGAGAACAAACATCCTTCATAATGAAGCAAGCATAGTATGTACCGATCTTTGCGGATTATTAATTACCAGTTAGTAATCCTATGACCAGGAACTATTTAAGTTTAGAGTTATCATCTTTTTAGGTCTCACTATTATGATCTCATCATAATCCATAAAAAGCTTTACTCTAAACTATGGTATATCTTATTTAAACACTTAAATAGATAAAGCCCGTAATAAAAACAAAACAAGTCTTTTATTAATATCAATGAAATCGAAACAGATTACATAAAAGTTATTCCTAAATCCTTATACATGATTGGACTTAGGACATATTCCTTTCAATCTCCCACTTATACTAAAGCCAATCACTCTGGTATCTAATACCCATCTTGTCTTTATGACGATCAAAGTGACTTTCATAAAGTAGCTTTGTGAGTGGGTCTGCTATGTTGTTATGTGTATCAACTCTAATTCAATGAAATACAAGAAATTTTACCGCGCTCCCACTAACCCTTTTGTAGACGCATGGTTCATCTACGTTTTTTTGATAAAATCAAACTCTTTGATTGTCTCATCAAAACGAATGTTCCATCTTTCGAGAAGCTTGCTTTAAACCACATATGGTTCGCAGCAGCTTACACACTAGGTTTCCATTTCCCTTGGAAAGAAAACCATCTGGCTATTTGCCAGATCACATAGTTGTAGTAAGCAGCATTCGCAAGCAAAATCCGAACTGATTTTAACAGGGCTACAGGTAAAAGGTTTCATCAAAGTCAATCCATTGCCTTTGTTTGAATCCTTTTCCCAAAAGCCTGGCCTTAAAGGTCTCCACCTGGCCATCTGCTATAATCTATCTTTTGTATACCGTATACATAGATTCCATTCTGGATTTCATGGCACTATGCCATTTCTCTGAGTCAACACTACTCATAGCCTCGTTATAGGTCACAGTGTCGTCATCATTAATGATCGACAACTCATTGTCATTCTCAATGACAAGGCCATATTACCTCTCAGGTTGGCGAGACACTCTCCCTGACCTATGAATGGGCTGTTCCATAAAAGGTTGTTCAGTCAGAATAGGTGTTTCCACTCGATCTGTAGTAGTTTGTGCTTCTTGAACTTCATCAAGTTCAATTTTGCTCCCACTGTTTCCTTCAAGGATAAACTCCTTTTCCAAGAAGGTAGCATGTCTGGAGACAAACACCCGATGATCGGTGCAAAAGTAATACCCTAAAGTCTCTTTAGGATATCCCACAAAACTACATTTTCCGGATCGATATTCCAGCTTATCTGGGTCAACTTTCTTGACATAAGCTGGACATCCCCAAATCTTAACGTGTTTAAGACTCGGTTTCCTTTCTTTCCATATCTCATACGAAGTTTGAGGAACAGATTTTGGAAGGCACCTTATTCAGTAAATATGCTGAGGTTTCTAATGCATAACCCCATAGGAATACTGGAAGATTTGCATAGCTCATCATGGACCGAACTATGTCTAACAAAGTTCGATTTCTCCTTTCAGATACTAATCTGGAGGAGTCCACTGGGAGACTATACCATTTACTTTGAGATAATCCAGAAACTCTCCGTTCAAGTATTCACCACCTCGATCTAATCGAAGAGTTATAATACTATGTTTGGTTGTTTCTCCACTTCATACTTATATTCTTTGAACTTTTCAAAGGCCTCAGACTTGTGTTTCATCAAACACATATCCGAATCCAGATCTATCATTTATGAAAGTAATGAAGTATGAAAATCCACCCATGGCTTGCGTAGACATTGGTCCACATATATCTGTGTGTACCATTCCTAGCAAATTTGCAGCCCTCTCTCCATGTCTACTAAATGGAGACTGCAATGCCACTACAAGTGAGATTTTCATCATCCCTTTTCTTTTATTAGTTTGTTCAATCTGAAATAAATTATGTCACATACATACAGACCATTATTTAAAGCACCACGTCCATAAAGAATATTATCTCTAAGAATAGAACATTCATTATTCTCAATAATAAATGAAAATCCAGCCAAGTCTAACATGGGAATAATATTCCTCACAATCAAGGGAACAAAATAACAATTATTTCAAACAATAGTCTTGCCCGTAGGCCTATGTAAATGAAATGATTCTACATCTTCAGCAGCAACTCTTGCTCCATTTCCATCAGTAGAATCACCTCCTCTTCCTCAAGAGTCCTACTTCTTCTTGGTCCCTGCAACAAATTGCAGATTTGAGAACCACAGGCGGTATCTAATACCCAAGTAGAAATTTGATTTAATGACATATTCATTTCTATCATGAACATACCTGAATCAGAAGCGGTAGTCTCACTACCCTTCTTCTTCTTCAATTCTGCAAGGTAAACCTTGCAGTTCCTCTTCCAGTGCCCCACCTTGTTACAGTGAAAGCAAACAATTTTGCTCTTGGGGTCTTCAGCTTTTGGTGGAACTGGCATTTTCTCACCTACTTTCTTCTTCTTGGAAGAGTTCCTCTTCCTTTTCTTAGGATTGGAACCTTCACCAATTAGAAGAACAGAACTCTTCTTAGGGGGAAAATTCGATTCCGCAGTCTTCAACATGTTGTGGAGTTCAGGCAGGCTGACATCCAACTTATTCATGTGAAAGTTCACAACAAACTGCGAGAACAAACTCAGAAGCGATTGCAAGACCAGGTCTTGGCTCAGCTCCCCATCCATGGCAAAACCAAGTTGTCAAAGACGTTCAATCAAATTGATCATCTTAAGTACATGGTCATTCACAGATGATCCCTCAGACATCCTAAAACCGAACAGCTCCTTCGATATCTCATATCGAGCTGTCCTCCCCGCCACATCATACAACTCTTGTAGGTGCATGAGGATAGTGTGAGCATCCATATGCTCATGTTGCTTCTGTAGCTCAATGTTCATGGAAGCTATCATGATGCATTGAGCAACATTTGCATCATCTATCCACCTACGATACACAACATGTTCATCATTATGTGCATCACTAGCAGGTTCAGTAGGCTTAGGTGAGACAATCACGTATTCCAGCTTCTCAATCCTGAGAACAATTCTCAAGTTTCGAAGCCAGTCAGCATAATTAGGACCAGTCAATTTGTGAGCATCTAGTATGCTCCTGAGTGATGGTGCAGAAGACATAACGTACAAAGTAAATCTGTAAATGATAAACACATAACAACACTTAGCAAATATTCGATTTCATTTCAAAACACTATATGAATCGGGTCTTTATTCATAAGTGGCTCCCACTAGTTTTCCTAATTTATTCAATCCCCTACATGAAAAATTAAGCATTCATAATGCTAGTGGGAATAGGGATCCTACATTCCATTACACAACCCCGGCTGTGGCACGAAACGCCATGTAATGTTCAATAGGCAGACAAGTCTTGTCAATTACATCTAATGTTATTCCCTAATCAAACTTTAGCCTCTTGAATAATTGAGTCACGGCTGTGGCACAACAAACTCAATATTCTAAGTCAAGTCTAACCCAACATTCCGTACAATTGAATCAGTCCCCAAAGGCCCACGGCTGTGGCATGTAACGACCTTTAGATTCTTATTCAATGTACACATCTCTATGTAATAGACAAGTATTTCTTATTTCGAAATCAAAGCCCTCGGCTGTGGCATGAAACGACAATGATTCAAAAATAAGAACTACTTTCTACCATGTTGGAAGGCTATGACCGACACAAGCCCGCTGTGTCATTGGCCAATTACGACTTGATATTAATTAATTTTAGAGGGATTATATTACGTTATAATCATAATCATATTATAAAGAGATTCTTCCTTTTAAATTAAAAATTTCAAATCAATAATCAATAATCAGATGATTCCCAGATCGGGTGGAGCATTGTCAAGAGGCGTCACTTAATAACCCTTTCTTACAGATAGAAATCTGTTATTGACAGAATCATCCTTTCTCTCATATTGAAAATTCATATTCAATTACGTGTTTCATAAACACAAGAATCTCATGATTGTATTCATAATATTATTATTAAGGTTATGAAACAATTTCACTATACTAGGTTGTCTAACAAACGCCTTATGTTTATTTAAGTTCACCTAAATCTATCATCGCATGATAAAATAAGCATATATCACATATATCAACAAGAATAAACATCAAGGTATGCATGTTACATCATCTAGCACATTATAACAAGCAATATACATCTCTATGTATCACAAGAAGCATTTAAAATCAATTCAAACGATCAAAAACAGCTTTAAAACACTTCATGGAATATAAACAGTTCAAATATTTTATATAAACTAAAATTGATCACTCCATTAGATCCGTCTCGGAAAAACGAATCCAACGGTATATTGCACGCCCAAAACGGAGTTACGAAACTCCCAGAAAATCAATTTTAAAATCAACAGACGGGCTGTAACGCATTACAGGAACGTGTTACAAGCCCTGTAACGCATTACGGTGATGCGTTACACACCTTTTAATCCATTTAAGGGTGTAACGCATTCCGTGAATGTGCCACAGGTGTGTAACGCATTCCCAGAATGCGTGACACCCCTATTTTTTTATTTTTTTTATTTCAGCAGCCGCCGCTTTCTCGGTTGCCGTGCATGTCAGACCTTCTCTGTCAGCGTCTCCGTGCATTCAACAGACAACAGATGCATAACAGCAGATATACATATAACAGATGTATATACATACATACAATTCATATATATATATAATTATTTAATTACGAATTTAATTACAAGAACTTCAAAAATTCATAATAAAAAATCTATACATCCTAAAATTATGAAAAAAATACCCAGACGATCTACAACACTTGTAGAACCCAGATCAACATTCAAAATTATTCTGAGAAACGATTTCTCATCAGACAAAATTAATCCATAATATAACTTGTAAAAATCATAATTAATTCATACAAGCACATAAAATTCTGAAATTTTTACCACAGATCTATATGCATACAACCTATGCTCTGAAACCATTGTTGGATTTTAAACGCAGCGGGGGCATGGCAAAACACTTTTACACATACAAAATCCAAATAAAAGCATATAAATCGTGAATAAAAATTTGAGGGATCGAATCTAACCTTTTAAAATAATTCGGAGACAACGATCAGAGATCCTTAGCAGTTGCTCCTCAAGTGTGAAGCACTCCACCGGTATCCACCAAGAAAACGATGTTAAGGAGGAGGAAGGAGGTGGAGAGAATTGGGTTTTCCAAACTTTTTGGGTTTTCGGGTTCGATGTGGTTTTTTAATAAAATAGGGTCTATAATAGTGTATTTATAGGCAAAATTTTCAGCTGAAATTTTCCCATAAATATTATTATTATTATCCCATTTATTATTCTCATTAATAATTAAAACACCTTTTAATCATTAATCCTTTTTCTAAACACTTTAGAAATAATTCTCTCTCTTGATTTAATTTCCAAAAATTAAATCCTTTAATTAATAATTTTCTTAATTAATTTATAATCAATTAAATCTCATTTAATCAATTATTAAATTTACCAATTAATTATTTATTTCACAAATAAATAATTATTTAGCCATTATTAATTAATTCCTCCACCATTAAATCATTCTCTTTTTATGGTGTGACCCTGTAGGTTCAATATTAAGCCGGTAGTAGAAATAAATAATAATAAAACTATTTTATCATTATTTATATAAATTCTCTAATTTATTATATATGATTAATTAATCACATTTATTCTACATCGTGAGGGATACTTCTCAGCATATCGCGACTATCCGGATAATATGAATTCACTTCTTAGAATACCAAGAACCTATTCAGTGAATAGTTACCATACAATAAACTCCTTCTACCCTACAATGTCCCGATTATATATAAGGCATGGATCTCGTGTCAAGCTTATCTAATTCAATCACTTGCTTACCATTTACTATGCGTAGTTCTATGCAAATTAGAAACTCCTTTCTAATTTCATTCACTCTGGCCAGAGATTCCTGAACTAGCATAAGTGGATCAGCCTTGAACATTCGCTTCCTTCACTGGAAGGGGTAGATCCTTTATTGATCATACACTATCTTCGTGTACAAATTCCTATACCCAGAAGAGCCCTAATAATTGTCCCTGGAGACTAAGAACTAAACCAAAGCATAGTTCAGTGTACACAAGATGACTATGATGACCTCAAGTCTAAGGATACTTGTACAACTATCACTATGTGAACAACTGCTGACACGTGAGTGAACTCCATCAGTTGTTCAGCTGTGCGAGTCATGTTCAGTGAACTTATTCTATAATAAGCACCTACATACTAGCTATAGTGTCACCACACAAATGTCTATGAGAACAAACATCCTTCATAATGAAGCAAGCATAGTATGTACCGATCTTTGCAGATTATTAATTACCAGTTAGTAATCCTATGACCAGGAACTATTTAAGTTTAGAGTTATCATCTTTTTAGGTCTCACTATTATGATCTCATCATAATCCATAAAAAGCTTTACTCTAAACTATGGTATATCTTATTTAAACACTTAAATAGATAAAGCCCGTAATAAAAACAAAACAAGTCTTTTATTAATAGCAATGAAATCAAAACAGATTACATAAAAGTTATTCCTAAATCCTTATACATGATTGGACTTAGGACATATTCCTTTCAGGCTATCTATCTTAAAGGGTCATATCTTAAGATAAGCCAGGACCATGTTACGAAAGGACTAACTGAACCTTTGAGCTTCATGTCTCCTAATAAAGACATATGGTTAATAATG
The DNA here is from genome assembly GCF_009905375.1 of Apium graveolens. Lineage (NCBI taxonomy): Eukaryota > Viridiplantae > Streptophyta > Magnoliopsida > Apiales > Apiaceae > Apium > Apium graveolens. Next base: position 33,130,619 of record NC_133651.1, read on the forward strand.
GTATTAACCTGCTATCGTTGCTTTCATTGAAACTCTTCTGCAATTTAATCTGCTTCACGTCATGAATGTACGTTAGGATCAGGAGTGTTCTTCATGAATCATGAATGGTGATCATGTTACCTCCTTTGAAGAATTCGATACGAGATGTATAGACTCCGTATGGTTAGCTATTAAGACTTCATGGAAAATGAATGACTACAGTAGGTCAATGGTGGACCCTAGTAGTGCAGGAATGATTCTGCGGGTAATGAGCCGATTAATTACAACTGTAAGAGTTGTATTGGAATGGATGTTGAGATTAAGTACCACTAATCGGGTTGTGGTGATGTATAAGTTATCATTGATAGACTAATTAAGTCGATTATCTACCTATTGAATACTTATTCCTTCTTACCAATAGAGAGTCGTATTACTATACGAGGAAGGTTGCAGTGCAAGCATAGAATTCTAGTAACGGTGATGTCTAGAATGAAATCCCAGATTCGATTTTCGATGTCGAGGGAGTTTCAAAGGTGATTGTGTATAAGCTTGAGCAAGAGCATGGGTCCATAGAATGATGGATGGAATAGTAAATATTTAAGCATGTGAAATGCGATGCGATAATACTTGATGTTGATATATATACGTATATGATTTGTTCTCCTATGACAAACCTCTATAGTTCAGAGGTAGATTCCAAGCCAGATATTTTGTGGCAGTATATTTTATATATATACAATTCTCTTCAATTCTTTCTTTTCTCTCCTTTTCATTTCATGTAAGCTGAGAAGAACAACCCTTCCAGAAGGGGAGGTATTGCCGAATGACTATCTATCTGTGTGATAGAAGCCTAGTAGGATACCACATGTTGTTTAATTGCTTGTCAAGTACTAAAGGCTGGCCACCTTCTGTACTAACTATGCAATAGAACAAGTGTTCATGATCATAGTGATCTCTCAACAAATTCCTTTATTCTATATGATTGATCAAATTTCGGAAAATAGAAACAGCTGAAAAAGGAGTAGTAAAGTTATGGTGGTATTCGGAATGGAAACACATTCGTGATACTAAGGTTGACGTGGTTATTAAAAGGTTATAGAACGCTAACGAGCAAAAGTATAACCAGTATAATATTAGGAATGGAAGGTAGTAGCGATTACGAACTGGAAAAGAATGGGTATTGAGAAGCAAAAGCTCTAATGCTAAAAGCTATAATGAGAGTCTGTGCAATAGACTTGAAAGAATTTGGAATGATCACTTAACGCGGATTGAGTTTTCTCACGACAATAGATCATATGTCATTATCGAGATGTCGTCTTATGAGATCCTTGAGGGAAGACAATGTCGATCTCCCTTATGTTAGGATGAAGTTGTAGAGTGCAAGATGCTCGGACCCACAGTAGTCCAAAGGACCAGGGATATAATAGATCTAATCAGAGGACGGCTGGTAGTAACCCAAGATGGACATAAGAGGTATGCTGATTTGACTCGAAAGGACAAAGAGTATGAAATAGGGGACCTAGTAATGTTATAGGTATCCCTTGGAAAGGATTGATGAGGTTCGGAAAGAAAGGAAAGCTAAGTCCACAAATTATTGGACCCTTGGATATATTAAGACGTATTGGGAAGTTAGCATATGAGCTAGCCCTACCCCCGAACATGTAGCAAGTCATAACGTGTTTCACGTATCAATGTTAAGGAAGTGTAATTCGGATGCCAGATAAATAGGGGCATATGAGCGCATAGACATGCAACCAGACGTAACCTATATGGAGCAACCAGGAAGGGTTATAGATTGAAAAAGGAACAATTGCTTAGGAGAAGGGTTATCAAACTATTCAGAGTTTGATGGAAGAACCACAATGTGGGAAAATTTACTTGAGAGTTAGAAAGTGCAATGCTAAGAAAGTATCCCTATTCATTTTCTATCTGATTCCGGAACGGAATCCTTTTAAGTAGGGGAGACTATAATAACCCCAATTTTTGGAATTTTTTTGAAACCCTTATGAATAGTGATTTTGCTGATTATGCTGAATAAGAAAAAAAACTTTTCATGCCACACTATGTAGGGGTTCTTTTATTGTTATTCAGAGATCTTATTAGTACTCTATATGATATATAAGTGTATGTAAAGATCGTCAGAATCCAAATTCGAACACTTTGATTTTTCCCGAAAATCTACCAGATACAGAAAGAATTGAGTATAAGGAAACATGATAAAAAGGATTTAAATTCAAGGATTTTAAGAGAGGATTATAAATGGAATATAAAATATTGAGAAAGGTTTAGGTGAAGCCCAAGTAATAAGATCCCGGATATGATCCCTCGAACGATAAACGCGAACGAAAGTTAAGCGAACCGTAAAACAAATAAGCGACCAAGAGACAAGCTTGTACAAGAAGCCAAAGATTGTGACATCATCAAACCACAAGATAAAGACATGTGGCAAATGGATGACATAAGAAAGATGACATAAGCATGACAAGTGAGATTGTTTTGTTGGTTGATTTGAAGCCAAGCATTATTTACCATGGTAAATTCTAAACTAACCAAGCTAACAAAACACCACACAAATACACCAAGCAAGCAAAAAAATTCATTTCCTCTCTTTTCTTCATGAAGCTCTCGGCTTCTTTCTTAGAAAAAGGGAAGTCCAAGCTCCTCCACTTGCTAATTTACAAGGTAATTATCCTAGCTTCTCCTAGTTAAGTTACATACTTCCTAGGAATCTTAGCTTCAAAATCCTTTCCTAGCATTTTCTATAAATCATTCAAGAAGATGGTGAATAGTACTTTCTTGAAATTATTTTTTGTGTTCTTGATTTCTTTGAAAGATCAAGCTTGTAGGAGGTTAGATTAAGGCTTCCATGGGCATTCCAAGGATCTTTCATGGATTAAAAGCTTCAAGGAAGGTATAACTCTTCATGATCTTAGTCTTAAGATTTGTTGTTTGGATTTCCTAATGTTTAGATGATGGTTTAGTGTAATGGGTGTGTAATCATGTTTACATCTTTGTTTAGTAAGTGGTTTTGTTGATTTTGGAGTTAGGAGTGATACTTGTTGGATTTAAAGTTCTTGGCCACATTTTTGACTTGGTTTAGATGAATAAGTTGAGATATTGAGTTATGGTTGAATGATATTGTATTGTGGTTGAATGATGGTGGAATGGTGATGATTGTGGGTTGTTTGTGAATTGAATTGGAGTTGTACGAAATTGGTAATCGCGTAAACATAGCTGTCGTAATGTCCGATTACCCTAGACTGTTTTTGTTCCTAACATTAGGACCCGTGAACTCACTGTTAGGTTTTGACCATTGCCATGATTAGATAGTTCATGTTACGAGCTTCGTTTTGATATGTGGTTCGTTTGAATCCGATGTACGGTTTAGGAGAAACGACCGTTTTAAGTAACGACGTTGCGCGACCGAACCATTACCCCTCCCCTTACTTTGAAACCTTGGTTAAGGACTTTAAATGACTAATTGGGGTATGAAACAATTATGTTAAGTGGATTAGGCAGTTGGTAAGGTACTCGCGAAAGAATCGCTTTAAAATTCTTAATGGTTAATTTATTAAAAATGGTGGAGCCGAGGGTACTCGAACGACTTAGGTGATTCGTTAAGCATAGGAGTGACCATAAGCGAACGTCAGGGTTCAATTGGTTAAAGTTTAGTTTCTTAAGCGACCGGGGTTTAATTTCAACTTATGTTGTTGTTCATAGGTTATCGGACCCACTCTAAGCTTAAGTCTATCCGGGAGCACTCAGGCAAGTTTTGTACCCGTTATACTGTTGTGGTGATGTATATATGTATATGCAAATTTTGCGATATATTGAAGCATGCTGAGATGGTATATATATCCATGTCTGTTTCGTAATCTGGTTATCTATCTGTTAATTTCAATGCTTATAAGTTGCATAATACCTATGCTAGAGATAAGCAGTAGTTGCGTATACCCTTAGGATAGGGGACCCAAAGGTGAACATTTTCTAAAACCGGGAGTCGATGTTCCCGAGTATATTATATATATATGTTTATATATATATATATTGATTTATAGTTTCAAAACTATTAATCGAATAAGTTTTATTCAATAGCTTTATTTATTTAATGAATATTACTTTGAGTATTCATTCGAGGACTTATGACTCCGCTTATTTATTTAATGAATATTAGTTTGAATATTCATTCGAGGACTTATGACTCGGTTTATTTTATTTAATGAATATAAGTTTGAATATTCATTCGAGGACTTATGACTCCGCTTATTTATTTAATGAATATTAGTTGAATATTTATTCGAGGACTTATGACTCAGTTTATTTTATTTAATGAATATTATTTTGAATATTCATTTGAGGACTTATAACTCCGCTTATTTATTAAATAATATTCTTTATTTTATTAAAGAATAATGTTTCAATAATCAAACTTATTTTCGATTATTCAAATAAAGATAGTACTTTCGTATAAGTATATCTTTGATTATTTAATATTCATTTCAAGTATGAGTTGTAAAACTTCTACTTCAAATTATTTATATAGAGATTATCCTTATAGGAATATTATTTAAATAATAATATTCAGATATTTCTAATATATCGGGACTGATTTATTTCATTAAATCAGCATTACTCCAAACATTCTTAAAAATGTTTTCGAGTCTTCAAAATAATTTTTAAAAGTTAGAGCGGATCCCAAAACTCATTTATATATTTAAGATCTTCCTTTTGAAGGGGATTTAAATACTCGCACAAAACCTGAGGGATCCGACTCAGTGGTGTGTTTTACATTCACAACGAGGTTGCTGTTTTGAGAAATATCTTGATTACTTGCCCATCGTTCGGGAAGTAAGTTCATCTATTTGAGTCGGCATAAGCAACATGGGTTCAGTGGGCGTCCATGAAAGTGTAAGTGGCTCAGTGAGAGTCCATCAAATGCGTAAGTGGCTGAGTGGCAGTCCAGCATAAGGTCCTATTACGGCCAGGGTGATGACCAGTGGGGAATTCGTCCATCTACTAGTAGAAAAGGTTACGTATTGGTATCTTTTCCTGATCAGCAAGATATCAGGTTTATGCCAAGGTTTTCTCCTTTCCAAATTCATTGGATATTACAACTTTGTTTATAATTTTCATAACAGAGGTTTTCAAGGAGTGTATGAAATGTATATATATAGGTGTGTATATATATATCAGGACTTAATGAAGTATCTCGTAACTTCATTATTTATAATGATATTTCAAAGATTGAATTTATTCAAGTCTTATCTTGTAGTCTCATCAGTGTGATGAACTTTTGAAACTAATTATAACTTGAACGGTGGTAGTTCAAGTAGTATTCGGAAAAGATATAAGTATATTGGAGTATCTTGTAACTTCATCTTTTCAACTTATATCTGGTTAATGATTATCTTATGCATGACAAAGATTTTCACAAAAATGTTGAGACAAGGTTAGATTATGAGATCACCTTGCAACGATATTTTCATACAGTTATAAACTGGAACTCTGTGTATATTATACATGGAAGAGGACTTCTAAGATTTTGAAAAGTATATATATATACATATATACTGAATATTTTGTGACTTGGTCGCGTTAAGATATCAACTTGGTTCATTTCTTCTTAACCAAGACTTTCTTGAGTACTATGAGAATGCTCATATATTGATTATTATACAAATTATTTCGGTGGGCTTGTTGCTCACCCTTGCTTTCTTCTTTCATCACACAATAACAGATAGACAAGATGAACACGATCAAGCTCCCAATTCGCGAGCGAATAGGAAATGTTCCGCAGTTTCCTGTAGGCGTTGATGCCGCCGTAGCTGAGGTAGGAACTACCAATAGGCTAGGTTTTCAACTATTGATGTACCAGATTTATGTATATTATGAATTGTAATAATGGCAAAGAATATGTAAATTTATTCAGAAACCCTTTTGAGGTGTAATGACTTATAATTGTGGAATAAAATGACTTGTGTTATTTTTGGTATTCATCTCTGAGACTATAACTTGTGGTGTGTGTGTATATTGTGGGCTCACAGTACGCAGTAGTTGGTTGACTGTTAAGATTAAGTATTGATAAGGGAAATGGAACTCGTGACAACCCGAATCTCCGACCCCGGATTTGGGGGTGTTACAGAAGTGGTATCAGAGCTAAGCATTATAAACCTCAGAGATGATATGACGTTAAAATAATAAGTTCACTAAGATAATAAGAACTCTTGCCAAGTTCATAGTCGGGCTACCTAACGTAGTACTGACAAATAAAACCCTTAGGGGAACCCTTATAAATATCGTGATAGAGGCGTAGTTTGTTATCGTATATGGTAGCGGGACTCCGAACCCTGAGGTTGAGGAGCAACAACGCGATGATATTTTATTAGGAATTGGAGATCAGATTGTGGATCCAATAGAGCATCCTAACACGGGACCGGATGATGTTCATATTGAGGATGTAGCGGTTAAGGATGTTGTCCTAGAAGGGATTATTGCTGAGAAGGATCCCGTGAAGGATCCTGACAAGAATGAATGAAGGACCACTGAGGAATTGATGACCATGGTTAGGGCGACTACCAGAGGTAGGATTGGTCGGTCACTACCGGAGGTTCGTTCAAGTTTGTAAAGATAGTAGCCCCTTTAATGCGGCTTACTCGTAAGACTGAGAAGTTCGAATGGATAGAGAAATGCGAGAACATCTCTTAAGAACTGAAGCAAAGGTTGGTGACGGCCTCTATGTTGGCATTGCTAGATCGAAAAAGGAGATTTTGTGATTTGTAGTGACGTTTCGCATAAGGAATTAGGGTGCTTCTTATACAGCACAACAAGGTAATCGCGTACGCGTCAAGACAATTAAGGGAATATAAAATTCGATATCCCCACCCATGAGCTTGGGCTCGTGGCAATAGTTTTGCCCTAAAGATGGGAGGCACTACTTGTATGGAGAGAAGTGCGAGATTTACACAAGCCATAAGTGCTCTAGTGCATTTTCACGCAGAAAGAGCTCAAAATGCGCCAGAGGAGGTGGTTAGAGCTGATCAAGGATTATGATTATGAGATTCTTTATCATCCAGCGAAAGCCAAAATGGTGGCTAATGCCCTTAGTATAAAGGAGAGACTCAAGATGAAAATGTCTTTGGGAAAGTTGATAAGAGATTTTGAGAAAATGGAAATAGAAGTGAAGGTAACCGGAGCCGGTACCGAAACGCTGTTTGAGATTGCAATACAGCCCGAATTATCGAAATAGATCATATTGTGCCAAGAAAAAGTGATGAATGAAGGCAGAAAGTCAATGACTGGAGAAGAGATTAATACCAAGAAAGATGATAAGGGAATAACGAGGCATTCCTACAGAATTTGGGTTCCAAATGTTTAAGAGCTTAAGGACTGGATCTTAGATGAAATCCATAGCTCGAGGAATAAGATTTAGGGCAAACCCCGAATGTGATAGTCAGGGAGGTTGCCATTAAGAAAGAAGGAGCCCATAACATAATGAAGTGGAAAATAAGGATTTTAACGCATAAGATAACCCCAAGTATGGGAGAAGGATGAAACATTTCATACTAAGGAAACAGAAAGTTGAGTAAGGAAAGGAGACCCGAGACGGTACTCCAATACGGCAATTCATGGACCTGTCTAAAAAGAACTTAGACTATTATCCCCAAGCACCGCACTGTCTCGAATTCTTTCAGGACCTTTAAGTCGCTAAGCTCTCAGAGTTCCAAGGAACAAGCGAACCCAGTAGAGGCGAGAGCCTGGCTAAAGAAAATATAGGAATCATTTGAGATTCTAAATGATGGACGAATCACAAAGACTGTTTTTGTCACTTACCCTCCTAAGAGAGAGGCCACCCGCTGGTGAAAGACCAAGAAAGGCACGGAGCCAGAGGTTAGAATAAACTGATTAAAAGTTAGTCAATTGTTTTCGGGAAAGTAATTCCCAATGTTATGGAGATAGTGTAAAAGCTTTAGAGCCAGAACAAAGGTGGACGAGTATGATGAAATATGAAGCTAAGTTGTAAAAGTTGTCAAGATTCGTTCTGATGACAAGAATCCCAGAACGATGTGATGTTTGAAGTCAATGATTAGTGGGTTCATGAAATAATGATAAGAGAAAGGAAAATAAAAAGAAACTGAAGTGGAAATGAATATAAAGGCAATAGAGTTTGAGGAATGATAAGGGAGTTGGGTATGAGGAAACCCTAAAGACTCGTAGCAATAGAAATAGAAAAGTATGTAATCGTCAGGATGAGGGTGATTCACCATGAGTTAAAGTTGATGATTGAAGAAATAAGAGATACATATATTTTATCCCCTGTAAGTTGGGAGGATTCGAGGAAACCTTGAGATAGTTCGAAGGATAAATAATGAGACGCGGATAGACTGAGGAGACAAGGAAGTAAGAAATTAGGAAAATTGGATGAAGGAAGTGACCTTCAAGAATGTGAAGTGTAAGACCGGTGGCTTGATACCCAGAAAGGGAGACGCCAGTTATGAAAGATATCCCAACATTGAGATGACTGCTGAGATAAACAACAAAAGTAAATAAGGAATTATTAAGAAGAAGTTCACGTTGAACACGACCAATATCTTCCAAAACATCCTTGTTATCATTACCAAATTAGGAAAGAAAAGCGGATAACCGTTGTTATCGTTTGGAGGCCATATTGATTAACCTCATTTTGAATACAGATGTTATTGTAAAATTAGGCATATACTATCGAGGTGGGAATGATTGAATAAGACACCCTCATCAGGGATATATGACTTGATTTATCCATGGAAGGATGCATGTACTTTTTCTAAAGGTGGAATTAAGGATAGAACATCGGTAACTTAAAATGAATCCTAGGGGAATACATAAAGGTTGGCATTTCACCCTTAATAGGGATAGTATGAGTTTGACAGTATGAATTGGAAAGGATTAAGGTAATAACAACCTTTAAGAATCAGTGGAGAAATTTTTCAGAAGTATATAGACAATGATTCTGGTATTAATAAATGGTATGTTGATATGCCCTGTATCTAGGGAATACAGGAGGAACGATTCAAGGATAACCTTAGAGGTTTTACAAGGAAAAGGGTAATATTCAAAATTCTCATGAATAGAATGTTGATAAAGGAAATATGACGTAATTATAATGATGCCAAGTGGGGCACGTGATAAACCACGAGAAAGTATGGATCGAACCAGTAAAGGTCGAAATTGTTCAGGGCAATTAGGACCTAAGATAAAAGATGTTCTAAGTATGATCGAGAGTCAGTCGTGACAATGATTAACCTCTAAAGACTGAGGTAATAACTTATAGAAAAATGGTGATATTTTTTTTACTCATCAGATTTTAAGGAAAACATCTTCACAAATGCAGTGATTGGAAATGAGGGTAGAAAATTAGTGAAGGTGGTTAAAATGACATTGATTGTAAGGAAATATTACTATCAAGAAAGGCCAAAGAGGTGGCCGACACTTTAAGTATAAGAGGACAATTATAGGCGCTCGGTCAGAGGAATATAGTGAATAATGGTTAAGGTCGTGAAGGTTGTATTATGGTGTGGAAGATTGACATTCCTTCTGATGATTGTGCGATACTCAACCGTATAGTAGTTGGGTAAAGATTAATTTTTGTAATCACCGTGAGCGGGCTATCTATCTTAGAGGGTCATATCTTAAGATAAGCCAGGACCATGTTACGAAAGGACTAAATGAACCTTTGAGCTTCATGTCTCCTAATAAAGACATATGGTTAATAATGGTATTAACCTGCTATCGTTGCTTTCATTGAAACTCTTCTGCAATTTTATCTGCTTCACGTCATGAATGTACGTTAGGATCAGGAGTGTTCTTCATGAATCATGAACGGTGATCATGTTACTCCTTTGAAGAATTCGATACGAGATGTATGGACTCCGTATGGTTAGCTATTAAGACTTCATGGAAATGAATGACTACAGTAGGTCAACGGTGGACCTAGTAGTGCAGGAATGATTCTGCGGGTAATGAGCCGATTAATTACAACCGTAAGAGTTGTATTGGAATGGATGTTGAGATTAAGTACCACTAATCGGGTTGTGGTGATGTAAGTTATCATTGATAGACTAATTAAGTCGATTATCTACCTATTGAATACTTATTCCTTCTTATCAATAGAGAGTCGTATTACTATACGAGGAGGGTTGCAGTGCAAGCATAGAATTCTAGTAACGGTGATGTCTAGAATGAAATTCCAGATTCGATTTTCGATGTCGAGGGAGTTTCAAAGGTGATTGTGTATAAGCTGAGCAAGAGCATGGGTCCATAGAATGGATGAATAGTAAATATTTAAGCATGTAAATGCGATGCGAATACTTGATGTTGATATATACGTATATAATTGTTCCCCTATGACAAACCTCTATAGTTAGAAGGATTCCAAGCCAGATATTTGTGGCAGTATATTTTATATATAACAATTCTCTTCAATTCGTTCTTTTCTCTCCTTTTCATTTCGTAAGCTGAGAACAACCCTTCAGAAGGGGGGTATTGCCCGAAGGACTATATATCGTGTGATAGCAGC